>NC_069502.1:1174816607-1175106607 GCF_027579735.1 Bombina bombina
TCTTTATTATGTGAGCTAAACTGAAGTGCAAGGAACAGCTGTGAAAAACCCAGTAGCATTACACATCTGTGAAAGTTCACTGCTTCTGATGCAGCAATACACGAGCTACAAGATGGTGGCACCCAATATAAAATACAGAGCTTTACCAACTGGATTATGTAACGAGTTAAAATAAAAGACCATCTTCAAAGAGAGCTGCAAGTACAGGAGGAATAATTATAGTATAGTAAGTAGTAACCATCCTTCTGTAGTTGTATCAAGCTGTTTAATGTCTGTTTAATTATTTATGCAAAAGATATTTTGCAATATGTATAAAAATGCACCATCTTCTTAGTTTGGTCATTTCCATCTGCTGAAGTTAGTTAACCATTCTAAACAAACGTCTTATCATTCATAAGATGCAAAAAGGATGTTACTAGCACACTGTGGTATAAACAAATGTGTCTCAGAGTAGCTTCAGATGCATTATTAGAATATAAAGCTTGGACATGTGAGAGACTTACACTATAATAAAACTATCAATTATAAAAGACTTTCAGTGCTGGCCTATGGGAGATGACTAATTTGCAGTAATACAACACCCAAGTGTGTACTGAGTAAATAAATGATTACCCATCAGTATAGCTGAAGAGACGAATTAGCAGTTTTACATGGACAGAGGTTTCAGAAAATAAGTTTGTAGTGGTCTACGTTTTCTCTTGTGTGTACTGTGCATTTTTGTAAACTCTTTCCATGAGCATATAGTGTAGTGTTATATCTAATTTGCCAACTGTTTATGAAACAGAATCTTTTGTAGGATTCTTTCTGTTTTTGGATTAAACTCAACACTCAATCAGAATCTAGAGCAGTGTTTCTCAATTTTAGCCCTCGTGTAGCCCTAACAAGACAGATTTTTATGATATCTGAACTAGGGCACAGATGAAATAATCAGCTGATCAGCAATCATGGTTACTAATCTGTGTTTACCTATCTGCTGATTATTTCACCTGTGCTCTAGTTAAAGGACCAGTCAACACAGTAGATTTGCATAATCAACAAATGCAATATAACAAGACAATGCAATAGCACTTACTTGGAACTTCAAATGAGAAGTAGATTTTGTTTCCAACAATTTTAAAAGTTATGTCTTTTTCCACTCCCCCTGTACCATGTGACAGCCATCAGCCAATCACAAATGCATACACGTACCATGTAAAAGCCATCAGCCATTCACAAATGCATAAACACTTATTCTTGCAAATGCTCAGTAGGAGCTGGTGACTCAAAAGGTTTAAATATAAAAATACTGTGCACATTTTGTTAATGGAAGTAAATTGGAAAGTTGTTTAAAATGGCATGCTCTATCTGAATAATGAAAGTTTAATTTTGATTGAGTGTCCCTTTAAGATACCATGAAATTCCTGGCTGATAGGGGTACATGATGAGTAGAGTTAAGAAATACTGATCTAGAGAAAGACACCATACACAACACTTGTATGCAGACTTATAATAGTAACCTAAAGGAAATTAGGCGCAGTAGACAAATGTGCCCACCAACACTCTAGTAACACATGAAAATTAAATAATCCACACTTTTCTATACAACTGGCAAACAAGAATGGGGTCACCTTAAGTTTTTAAGGAAGTTTGTAATTTAGTAATAAAGTTAACACTTTTTGAATCCTGGCAGTAACATTCATGTTTGTGGTCAGAAGAGCATGGAGTATTTTTTTTTTGTTCCCACTGTAAATGCTCAATATTCATTCTAAACCAGGGTAATGTGATCAGAAAATATAGTAAGTTTCCATGATGTCTTTGCCATATCATTACATGAGCTTGCACTAATGAAGTGATCATTATTTAATAACAATTACATTAACTTAAAGGAATAGTCTAGTCAAAATTAAACTTTAATTAATCAGATAGAGCAGGCAATTTTAAGAAACTTTCTAATTTACTCCTATTATCAAATTTTCTTCGTTCTCTTCGTATTTTTATTTGATAAAGCAAGAATGTAAGCATAGGAGCCGGCCTATTTTTGGTTCAGCACCTGGGTAACACTTTCTGATTGGTTTCTAAATGTAACCACCAATCAGCAAGTGCTACTCAGGTGCTGAACCAAAAATGGGCTGGCTCCTAACCTTACATTCAAATAAAGATACCAAGAGAACAAAGAAAAATTGATAAGAGGAGTAAATTAGAAAGGTGCTTGAAATGGCATGCTCTATCTGAATAATGAAAGTTTCATTTTGACTAAACTTTTCCTTTAATCAAAATCACATCATTCATAGAAAGGAAGAATATCAACAGCCCTCTTGCGTAGATTCATAGGTGCTTGTGAAGTTTCTGTTGGACCTCGTTTTAAATGAGAGCTCATGTGGAAATTTATTGATCATCCCCTATGTAAAGCATCTTTAGTGACATGAGTGGTCCATTACATAACATGTCACATAACAAACGTGGTAAATATTTGCATGTTTGTATTGTTGTGGTAAAGTAGTCTTGCTGGGTAGAACCTCAGGCCTAGAATTTACAACAAATCTATTGACCTGTAAAGTAACTTGTTCCCGGGTCTTGACTTGCTATTGCAAAGCTAATAATGCTGTTGCCTTTTTTTATTTTATTTTTATTTCTCTGTTTTCCAGTGCTATTTTTTTGCATATTGTGGAGTAGACTGCTTAATAGAGGAAGTTGTTTGTCATTTTTAGTAGGTTTTTTTGTTAGATTTTTAAAGCGTTTTCATTATGCTGGTGTCCTTCACAGTGGAACTAATTCTATGAGCCAAGTGGTGAATGGTTATAAGTTAGATGTTGCCCCACTGAAAATACTTGAGACTGACTGGCAACCTGTGGCAGTGACAACAGATGGCTACAAAGTTTTATAACTTTTGCAATTTTCAATTTGCAATGTTATCACAATTTTTCTAAAACACAGTAGTTTCCCAAACAGTTAATTGAATTGAAATTAGGCCTCTGTATGCAAAGGTGTAAGTGTTTTTGTGTATTGTGCTTCTCACTCTATCTAGTGGGGGTTGTCATTCAGAGAATAAAATGCTCTTTTCTGTATGAGGAGCAAAATAACAAAACCGACCAACTGACTCTATTTGAAAGGAACAGTTCCTAATTCTATGCTCAGTCCCTTTGAGGCAGCCATATGTCCTGATTTACAAAATTTCCCCTAGAGTCACTCTTAGACCACCCTTAGACCATCCAGACACACCCATGAGCTGCAAGATATGCCCACTGACTTGCCAAACACACCCATGAGCTACAAGACACGCCCACCGACTGGCCAGACACACCCATGACCCCCACACCCTCATGAAACAAACCCACTTACAAAACTACAACTGCCCCCTCAACCTCCTGAGCCCCTAATACAGAGCCACAAATGTTGAGCGGTATATATGACTCAAACGATGCAGGTTAATAAAAGGAGCGCCAGACAATTGTGCTGGCATGGAGGTATCTAACGTAGCCTTTCTATCTCCTGCTTTATTCTACAACTTTAATGGTTTATGATGGCCAAAATTTAAATGGTGTTATATGGTCCATGACTATAAAACACAATTTGTATCCATAGTTTGGTAGACATTTTTATAGCTAATGATTAGATTTACTAGGCAAACATTATTAACATACTTAGCCCAAACATAAGCTCATTACGGTCATGCAATACTTTCATTAGCACTGTTACATAGTGTTCTTGCTCAGAAAAAAAATCAATGACTAAATAATTGGTTTGTGATTAAAAATTGAACCATTCAACCATTAACAAGTGCTTATGAGAATTATGGATTTCAGAGACCTGCAATATGTTCTGCTGGCCTAGGAACACACAAAATGCATTGTAATGATTTTCCTTTGTCTAGGGAGCCTTTGCTATTGGGCTATGTACAGTTTAACTTATGTGAAGTTATGTGTCAATGCCAAGGGTTTGTCAAGTCGGAGAGCAAAGTGACCAGCAAATGTTAATATGATATGCAGGTAGTTTGAACTTTCTATTGAAAGCATGTAAGGCCTGATGATCTAAAAATTGTCAGTGTGGAGAACAATTTCACTCCAGCCCTCACATGGATAAACCTCTAAGGAAAGGGAAAGAACCATTAATTCCCTTAGTTGCAGGTTTATCTCCACAGAAAGTAATAAAGCGCATATACAGTGGATATAAAAAGTCTACACACCCCAGTTAAAAGGTCAGGTTTCTGTGATGTAAAAAAATGAGACAAAGATAAATCATTTCAGAACTTTTTCCACCTTTAATGTGACCTATAAACTGTACAACTCAATTGAAAAACAAACTGAAATCTTTTAGGTAAAGGGAAATAAAAATAAAAAACTAAAATAATATGGTTGCATAAGTGTGGACACCCTTTTATAACTGGGGATGTAGCTGTGTTCAGAATTAAGCAATCACATTCAAAATCATGTTAAATAGGAGTCAGTACACACCTGTCATCATTTAAAGTGCCTCTGGTTAACCCCAAATAAAGTTCAGCTGTTCTAGTAGGTCTTTCCTGATATTTTGTTAGTCGCATCCTACAGCAAAAGCCATGGTCCGCAGAGAGCTTCTAAAGCACCAGAGGGATCTCATTGTTAAAAGGTATCAGTCAGGAGAAGAGTACAAAAGAATTTCCAAGTCATTAGATATACTATGGAACACAGTGAAGACAGTCATCATCAAGTGAAGAAAATATGGTGCAACAGTGACATTACCAAGAACTGGATGTCCCTCCAAAATTGATGAAAAGACTAGAAGAAAACTGGTCTGGGAGGCTGCCAAGAGGCCTACAACAACATTAAAGGAGCTGCAGGAATATCTGGCAAGTACTGGCTATGTGGTACATGTGACAACAATCTCCCGTATTCTTCATATGTCTGGGCTATGGGGTAGAGTGGCAAGACGGAAGCCTTTACTTACAAAAAAAAACATCCAAGCCCGGATACATTTTGCAAAAACACATCTGAAGTTTCCCAAAAGCATGTTGCAAAAGGTGTTCTGGTCTGATGAAACCAAAGTTTAACTTTTTGGCCATAATTCCAAAAGATATGTTTGGCGCAAAAGCAACACTGCATATCACCAAAAGAACACCATACCCACAGTGAAGCATTTTGGTGTCAGTATCATGCTTTGGATCTGTTTTTCTTCAGCTGGAACTGGGGCCTTAGTCAAGGTAGAGGGAATAATGAACAGTTCCAAATACCAGACAATATTGGCAGAAAACCTTCAGGCTTCTGCTAGAAAGCTGAACATGAAGAGGAACTTCATCTTTCAGCATGACAACGACCCAAAGCATACATCCAAATCAACAAAGGAATGGCTTCACCAGAAGAAGATTAAAGTTTTGGGATGCTCCAGCCAGAGCCCAGACCTGAATCCAATTCAAAATCTGTGGGGTGATCTGAAGAGGGCTGTGCACAGGAGATGCCCTCGCATTCTGCCAGATTTAGAGTGTTTTTGCAAAGAAGAGTGGCCAAATCTTGCCAAATCAAGATGTGCCATGCTGAAAAACTCATACCCAAAAAGACTGAGTGCTGTAATAAAATCAAAAGGTGCTTCAATAAAGTATTAGTTTAAGGGTGTTCACACTTATGCAACCATATTATTTTAGTTTTTTATTTTTATTTCCCTTTACCTAAAAGATTTCAGTTTGTTTTTCAATTGAGTTGTACAGTTTATAGGTCACATAAAAGGTGGAAAAAGTTCTGAAATGATTTATCTTTGTCTCATTTTTTTACATCACAGAAACCTGACATTTTAACAGGGGTGTGTAGACTTTTTATATCCACTGTATATATATATATATATATATATATATATATATATATATATATATATATATATATATATATATATATATATATATATATACAGGGAGTGCAGAATTATTAGGCAAATGAGTATTTTGACCACATCATCCTCTTTATGCATGTTGTCTTACTCCAAGCTGTATAGGCTCGAAAGCCTACTACCAATTAAGCATATTAGGTGGTGTGCATCTCTGTAATGAGAAGGGGTGTGGTCTAATGACATCAACACCCTATATCAGGTGTGCATAATTATTAGGCAACTTCCTTTCCTTTGGCAATATGGGTCAAAAGAAGGACTTGACAGGCTCAGAAAAGTCAAAAATAGTGAGATATCTTGCAGAGGGATGCAGCACTCTTAAAATTGCAAAGCTTCTGAAGCGTGATCATCGAACAATCAAGCGTTTCATTCAAAATAGTCAACAGGGTCGCAAGAAGCGTGTGGAAAAACCAAGGCGCAAAATAACTGCCCATGAACTGAGAAAAGTCAAGCGTGCAGCTGCCAAGATGCCACTTGCCACCAGTTTGGCCATATTTCAGAGCTGCAACATCACTGGAGTGCCCAAAAGCACAAGGTGTGCAATACTCAGAGACATGGCCAAGGTAAGAAAGGCTGAAAGACGACCACCACTGAACAAGACACACAAGCTGAAACGTCAAGACTGGGCCAAGAAATATCTCAAGACTGATTTTTCTAAGGTTTTATGGACTGATGAAATGAGAGTGAGTCTTGATGGGCCAGATGGATGGGCCCGTGGCTGGGTTGGTAAAGGGCAGAGAGCTCCAGTCCGACTCAGACGCCAGCAAGGTGGAGTTGAAGTACTGGTTTGGGCTGGTATCATCAAAGATGAGCTTGTGGGGCCTTTTCGGGTTGAGGATGGAGTCAAGCTCAACTCCCAGTCCTAATGCCAGTTTCTGGAAGACACCTTCTTCAAGCAGTGGTACAGGAAGAAGTCTGCATCCTTCAAGAAAAACATGATTTTCATGCAGGAAAATGCTCCATCACACGCGTCCAAGTACTCCACAGCATGGCTGGCAAGAAAGGGTATAAAAGAAGAAAATCTAATGACATGGCCTCCTTGTTCACCTGATCTGAACCCCATTGAGAACCTGTGGTCCATCATCAAATGTGAGATTTACAAGGAGGGAAAACAGTACACCTCTCTGAACAGTGTCTGGGAGGCTGTGGTTGCTGCTGCACGCAATGTTGATGGTGAACAGATCAAAACACTGACAGAATCCATGGATGGCAGGCTTTTGAGTGTCCTTGCAAAGAAAGGTGGCTATATTGGTCACTGATTTGTTTTTGTTTTGTTTTTGAATGTCAGAAATGTATATTTGTGAATGTTGAGATGTTATATTGGTTTCACTGGTAAAAATAAATAATTGAAATAGGTATATATTTGTTTTTTGTTAAGTTGCCTAATAATTATGAACAGTAATAGTCACCTGCACACACAGATATCCCCCTAAAATAGCTAAAACTAAAAACAAACTAAAAACTACTTCCAAAAATATTCAGCTTTGATATTAATGAGTTTTTTGGGTTCATTGAGAACATGGTTGTTGTTCAATAATAAAATTAATCCTCAAAAATACAACTTGCCTAATAATTCTGCACTCTGCACCTGTATATATATATATATTCTTGAAGTATATCGATCTGATCCCACCTAACAAGGTTAGTTCAGCCACAAAATATCAGGCAATGGATATCTGAACAAGGAACAGGGCAACCCCGGATGATAATTTCCCCATCACTAAATATATATATATATATATATATATATATATATATATATATATATATATAAATAAAAGCAGAGGAAGGTGCACTCTCACGAACAGGATTCAAATGCCAGGGTGCTGAATGCAGGTAGGATATAGTGGATAGAAGACAGCACTCACTGGTCTTAAATAATGCAATAAATGCTTTTAATAACTGACGTTTCGGGGAATGCTCCCCTTCATCAGACCAACAGGTAATAAATGAACAGCAAACATTTATATGAGACCCTCCTTCAGTGTCCAAAAATCCCACCAAACGGGTTGCCAAGGCAATCAGCTTATACAGTATATATATATATATATATATATATATATATATATATATATATATATATATATATATATATATATATATTTATATATATATATATGTATGTAAAAAAAATAAAAGAATGGCTGCACTCAAAAGGAAACATAATAGAGAGAAAAGCAAATGCCTGGAACTATATAACCTCTGGTAAGTAAATCATTAAGTATATAAAAATATAAAAATATAAATTCCTGCACTCAATTTACAGTATATGAATTAAACTTTTATTTAATCCAAAAACACTAGAACAGAAATTTTAAAGTTAATAGCAAGTCATTCATGTACTGTACACTGTGTGTGTGGATTCATTTATATTTTTATATAAGTATACATATTTAAATAAAACTAAAAAACACCTGGCCTTTAACAAACTGACCTGAAGGAGGCCAGGCTGGCCGGGTGTGACAGGGCCGGGGCCGGGCGTGACAGGTGCTGGACCAGGCATGATGGGGGCGGGCCTGGTGGATGTGAAGGGGCGGGGGCGGCCATCTGCTGTGAGAGAGAGAGTGCACAAGAGGGGGGATACAGAGCAAAAGAGGGGGGAGATAGAGCAAAAGAGAGGAGTGTGAGAGAGCAAAAGAGAGGGGTGAGAGAGAGCAAAAGAGAGGTGGGAGAGAGAGCAAAAGAGGGGTGAGAGAGAGCAAAAGAGAGGTGGGAGAGAGAGCAAAAGAGGGGGAGAGAGAGCAAAAGAGGGGGGAGAGCGAGCAAAAGAAAGGGGGGAAATAGAGCGCAAAAGAGAGAGGGAGAGAGAGAGCGCAAAAGAGAGGGGGGAGAGAGAGCGCAAAAGAGAGGGGGAGAGATAGAGAGAGAGCAAAAGAGAGGGTGGAGAGAGAGAGCAAAAGAGAGGGGGGATATATATATATATATGTATAAAATAGGAATGGCTAAATATTTCCTGGCTCCTAAATTTATGGGTTGGCTACTAGATTTTGAACTAATTTGTCTCCAAGCAGCTGAATAAATGACCACAGCAAACATAAACGCCTAGATTAAAATGGAGTGTTACTGTGAGAAGTGCAAACACAATCGTGAAATTGGTCTATTTTTACTGTGCAAGAGAGATTGCATAACACAGTTGGTGCAGTGAGATACAATTTTGCGGTTTAATGGTAGAAATGGTGCTTTTTTACGGGTATTATTAAGCTTGATTCTAATACACCAAAGTAGAAAACATGTTTTTTACAATAAACAAACTTAGAAAAAAATATACAATAAACATTTTTACAGTATAATCATAATGCATATAAACTATACACCACACACACACATGTACTGTATACCCATAATACCCCAGTATGACTTATGCATTTACAAGTTTTGCTATTCTTCTAGAAATTTCTATTGTGCTTTCACAGTAAAGAATGAAATCAATGTAAACACTTGTATTGTAAGGGATATCTATGCTTACTAGTTCTATGCTTCACTGGCTTCTTTTAGCTTCAAGAATAAAATACTGGCACTAACAAACAAAGGCTCTCAATATTACTGCAACCTCCTAGATCTCTGTCTGCAAATATTATTTTAGCCCCCACTTCCCCCTTAGCCATAGCCTCATGCCCAAAACTTACCTCTTTCCTCCTCTCTTGGTACCTACCTAGAGGACTTCTTTAGAACTATACTAAGGAATTATCAGGCTCTCACAATGAGGCTTGCCCCAAGCTTTCAGAGCTTCAAGTGTTCCCTAAAAAATTCACTGATGCTTCGACAGGTTGAATTATACCCAGTCATTAAAAGACTGAAAGGTTTGTTTTAATTATTTTATGGAAAGATTACTTTTTTGGGTGGCTAAGAAATCCGAAGTTCACAAAAAGAGGGGTGGGATTTTAGGAGGGTTTGTGATCTGGTAATTTCATGCAGTGGTATAGGGGTGATTAAATTAATGAGTGTCTCATGTAGGAGGTGTTTGTGGTGGATTATGTATAGATATCTATTAGGAATTGATGGGTATTGTTGTGGTAGTCATGGTCATATGTAGGGTTAATTGCAGTGAGGAAAGGTTGTGTATAGGGCTAATTAAATGTTGTGTTTTTGGTGTCATCTGTGGTTCAGTTTTATTGAGAAGGCTGCTGGTTTATAGTTAGGGATTCAGGGCTCCAGTTTTTCCTTGGCAGCTATAGTGACCATTTATAAATGCAAAAAAATGTTACTGTCTTTAAAGCAGCCAACTGACTACTTCAACTGCAATTTTTTATTTACTGATGTAGCAAGGGTTATAGCCAATGAGAAGGGTTACCACCCGAGCTATTGCCATCAATAGTGTTGCTTTTGCATGCCTCTTCTAAACAATGTCGACTGTGCCTGCAATTATGCAAATGCACCTGCATTGTTGGTCATAGCACGCCATAATGCCTTTTCATTGGCTGCACAGCCCCACCACATCAGTTCAGGAAAAAAAACGCTTTTAAAGGGGCAGCCTGATGCTTTGAAAATGGTAAGACTGTATTAAAAAACAAATATATAAAAATGTATACTGCATATTTTGCAGTCATTTCTTCACATCTAATATTTGTGCAATGGATAGACATATGCAGTGCTTCTATACTTCCTTACACTTTAAAGGGGCAGTGTATCGGTTTTAGCACATTTAACTTAGCGCACCTGTGGGTTAGCATGAGAGCAAAAGCCAGAAAAGGCATTTGTAGTGCACTCTAAAGAGATTTATGGGGAAAGGGAGTTAGCTGGCCATGCTATCCGACCTCCAGATGTTAGCATGTCTGAGGCTTTCACTCGAGCGAAAAACCTTTACTTTCAACTTTTCAACTTGTAATACGAGTGCTAGAATAAGAGTGCTATTGATTTAATTTGAGTGGTGTTAGAGCTCAATATTGCTAATATTTTTCTCTCCACTTGCAATCTAGATGTAAATGCATAAGAAACAGTTTTAAAGTTGGTTACCAGTCTTAGGATGTTTGGCCTGACAAGTGCTGTAAACAAGGCGTTAATAAAATGTATTAATGATAGCTATACCCTGTAGGTTAACAGTGGGTCTCCATTTCTCCTATAATTCATGGAAAGGATTCTGTAAAGGCTTCACTCTACCTGATGTAACAATGCTCGGGCCTAACATTCTATAATGAGTAACAAGAGCAGCCTAGGAATGCAGCAAACAGAGAGAAGGAAAAATCCAGAAGCAAAGAATGACAGCCATTGCCAGGCAAAGATTCCTAACATAGCCTATTTGGGAAAATATTTTAAGTAATCTAATTTTGCCCCCCCCCCCCCCCCCCGAGAAATAATGCTACATTGTGAAGGAAATCAATATAACAATTAGAACACATGTAACCCATGGTGGCATTGCTTGTTCTGCTGGTGATTGCAGACAGCTAGAAGGAAACAATTAAATATCCTATATACCTGTATATATTCTGGGTACTTTTTTTCTCTTGATTCTCCATCTTGTAAATCATCACCCTTTTCTGATTATTTGAATTGTGTTTAGCAATGTGTCACATTTCCTCACTTGTATCACAAGTCCTAGAGTATTGGGCTAGGTTATGTGTCACTCTGGACAAAAATAAAACATTGTAAAGAAAACATACTCATTACTGTACACACATAATTTAAAGGCATTTTATATCTTGTAAAAGACAATCAGTATGGCTCAGTTCCACAGTACATTTTTCTAGCTCTTTCAGCCAATGAAGTTAAGCAGTATGGGGATAGCACAGAGATAGAGTGTAATTACATTTCTTTTAAGTGCCACTTAAGGTGCCCATACCACAAGTTTGCCACCCTTGACATAGCAGAGATTTGTATGCATAGCTGGAATGACATCATTGGCACCTGTTAAGGGATTCAGATAACCTACATTAGCCGTTTTAGAGGATTTCCTTTCCTCAGACCCTTACTTTCTTTCTCAGCAGTTTGCCATGTACTTCCCTTAGCATGATCCCAAGCCCTCATGTGCTGTAGATACCCTGATGTAAAGGTTTTGCACATTAGCATACAACTCACAATTAGATCTCTCACTAAACTTGTAAACTGGAACGAGCATTTGTGACAGTGAGTTCCATAATGTAGACGCAAGCACTTTGAAAGGCACTATCGTGAATGAGTTTGGGCTTAGAGTATATGGAGGCGCATCCCCTATTAAAACCCAAATGCGAAGGCTCAATCTCGATTAAGGATCGATTTTGCAGATACAATGCTACAAGGCAGCGGGTTCAAATTTTACAGTTTAAAGAATGTTAAAATCCAGTAAAGAAAGATATTATAAGCGTTTTGCATAGAAACTCATTGTCGCCATTTGTTTTCAGTTCATGCCAAAATTAAACTAAATCGGCCGTAGGGTGCAAAACCAGATATGCATTAACCAGAAGGATTAAAACATCATTAAATAGAACTAAGTAATTCCACATTTTGTAGAAGTGTGAAATAAAAAAGAAGGCGCCACCATAGTGCACGATCAGTGGAATAAACAAGCCCCAAATGCGCAAGTGTAGCTGGTACTTACAAGCTCCCAGACACTTGAGAAGTGTCACAAACGCCTTCTGGAACCTTTAGAGTCGTCCAGCTGACTCACACTCTCACAGAGGTCAATCCACTCTTTGGGGTATCAGGATGGATACCGGCTGTGTTTCTCTCCCAACAGGACCACAGGTTGCAAATATGGTCTTAACTCTAGCATCCTCTTATCCTGTATTGGAGGTGGCCTAACCCGGTAGGCTGAATTACACAGTTATACGGGTGTTGGTAACACACTGTGTAAAAAAATTATTGACTGTGTTGACTGTCCCTTTAAGTGATTCCCTTTGAAAACACTATTTTAATAACACCAGTGCTATTAGTGATAATTACAACAGTGCAAGGGAGACTTACAATTAAATATTAAATATGAAATATAAAGTCATGCTATTTGTAAATGTTGTCCTGAAGTTACTATAGCAGTATATCCATCATACCAAGATATGTATGACATTTGTATGGGTAATGCGTGTTGAGGATGTATTATGATTACAATAGGTTCATGTCACACATGCAAATGAGTCTTTGCCTTGCACAAGTAACAAAGGGTTTACATGAATAGAGCGTTCCTGTAACCTTAAGCAGTGTAAAGGGGCTATTGTATCAGTCCGTTTTAGCAGACCTCACAGTTTTTATTTCAAAAAGAGATACTTAACACATAAAAAGTCCTGTTCCATTTCTGTGAGTTTTCTGTTGAAAACCCATTCATGGTGGTGGGGTTTTAACTAACAAAATGATATTGTATTGTGATCACTCAAGGAACTCAGCTAACAATTCAGTCAGAAAGTAAAAAGCCTTTATGGAGCAAATCAATGATAGATTGTAATTTAGACCTATATTAGTCAGTCCTATATATCTACTTAGGTTTTCTCTTTCTTTAGAGCTTTTTTTTTATAAATAAATTTACTTTTAACATGTGCCTAACCCATGCAAAAAGGTTCAACAAACCTACCTCCTAACATTACCTAGATGCCTTCCAGAACTAGGAGGTTTAGGATTTGTGAGGGAGACTTATTGGGGGAACCATGGGTGTTCTGCAGATGGAGGCATGAGTGGAGGGGTAGAGTTGCGGAGGGCTAGTAAGCATAACATGGCATAGGTGTAGGGTTACCATACTGCCGCTTTAAAAAGGGACACATATGAAAAATACATATGTCAGGGCTGTTTTCAAGGCTGTTTAAAGAAATGTTTTGTATAAGAACCCTAACATATGTATTTTTCCTATGTGTCCCTTCTTAAAGCAGCAATATGGTCAGCCTACATAGGTGGGATTAGCTACAGCTGGGTCAGATTATGGGTGGAGTTGAGGTGAAATGTGGGTGAACAGTCCCTGGTTTCACTTTGCAAACTAACACATTTACAATGAAGGGAAAGCTAAGGCAGTCAGGCAGAACTCCCAAACTCTGACAATTCCAAAAGAACAGTTGGGAGCTTTGAACATAAAGTCAAAGTTGTTCTGTATTCTTGTATGAAGCAGCACAGGGGTGTTCCACATGCAGAACTTTTACTATGTGCTTAAACAATTTGCTGGGGTAAAAATACTCTGAATAGCAATTTCCCTTTAATTTAATATCATAAGGGATTGCCTGAGCTTATCCTGTTTCACAGAATCCCTCATCACAAAGTCATAAAACTGAGTCAACTGCTCAGCATAACCAGACACTACAGTCACTGACTTGGTCTGAAATACGTTGTGTCTGACGGTCTTGTTGGTGAAGCCTCTGTGCCCAGTGAACACACTAAAACCGTTAACTTGTTAAGGAATTACATTTTAGTGCTTCACAGGTCTTTGAACATTGCAGACTATTTAAGACTCACTGTTCGTTCTAGTGACAGATTTGCCCTTTCAAGGTAATAAAACTTCCTAAATTTATATTTGTAAGTTGCACATACAGATTTTATAGCATTTGGTCCCATTTAATGTGTTCACTCCCTAGCTGTACAGTTCTCTGCTAGGAAGAAACTTTACCGTTTTTCTCTCTTTTCCTCTGAATTGCATTGCTGGCAGCTGTAATAAGGGCAAACCACTCAAGCGTGTGCTTTTTTTTGCATTTTAAAACCTTTTACTATTAGTCCGTAGCAGAAAATATTCCATATGACTGATGACCTTCAAGACACTTTTAGAGATTGGAAAGTATTTGAGATCTCTGAGTGTCCTTTAGTCCCAGTTTTTATATATAAAATATTCATCTCTTATGAAAAGAAAGGAAGGAGCTGACAGTTAGTAAATGTATTTCTAGAACATACAAATGGCTTCTGTAGAATATCCATCACACCTCTAACGTAGTGACTCCCTATTGCAATCAGAATTCTAATGAGAAAGAACCATATGGCAGCGCGGGTGATGTTATTGTTTTGTTTAGTTTTGTTGCTTTGTTTTCTAGCTTATTTCAGTCCATTACCAGAGATGCAAACAAGAAATTTTCAGGGACACATTGCAACAGGGCAAGAATAAGCAGGTTCTTAGAGTATTGACCATGTCCAGAAGTGGTTTACACAGCTCCGCCTATCCTTCTCTACCCCATAGCAGCCAATATAAATTAAATATAATATGTCTGAAATATACTATTCAGTCTAATCTGTAGAAAGCACACGGAATGTTAGTGAAATTTTAGATGGAGTTTAATTCATCAGTTGTAAATAGAAGACTATGGGGCATATTTAACAATGTGCGAGCGGACATGATACGAAGTAGCGTATCATGTCTGCCGCACATCGATAAATGCAGACAGCATACACTGTCGGCATTTACTATTGCACAAGCAGTTCTTGTGAACTGCTGGTGCGATGCCGCCCCCTGGAGCTAGCAGGGGCTGTCAATCAACCCAATCGTATTCAATCAGGTTGATTTCTGTCCGTGGCCTCAGAACAGGCGGACAAGTTATGGAGCAGGGGTCTTTAGTCCGCTGCTTCATAACTTCTGTTTCCTGCAAGCCTGAAACAAGGGGCATCAAGCTCCATACGGAGCTTGATAAATATGCCCCAATAACTCACTTTTTATTTGAAAGTTAATCAGATCAATTTATTTGAAAATCAATCAGATTTGAAATTCAAATATCCCGCGCTCTCCCACCTTCTTTAAAAGTCAATTTTTCTGTGAGCTAACAGTTTGAATTGTTGTCCAGTCAGCGCTCTCCCCATATGGCACCTTTTGTTGTATCTAGAGCGCTGATTGGACAACAATTCATAAAACATACTATATGTTCAATCTTACACCTCAGGAAAGATTTTCAGAATGTTGAACAGACTAATGGGGAAGTTGCATCACAGGACAGGAGGCCAAAACCTGGGACTGCCCCAGTAAAATAGGTACAGTTGCCAGGTTTGCATTAGATAAGCAATCATAGTAGTAAAATAATGTGTGTGTAATGGTCAAAGGGAAATAATGTGTGTTTGGCTAAAGTGCTACAGTACCTGTTATATTTTTGCTGGGTTACAGGGTTGAATCCCATCAAGGCCAACTCAGTTTTTCATACTTCTAAAGTTTGGTAATAATCGCAATTGTTTATCAGCTACTGATTATTGATTATTAGACAAGGCCTGTGTGGTATGGGACCTAGAAAGAAATTATATGAAATAAGCAACCTGCTATATCACTGACAAACAATACCTTCCCCATTGTTATTTAACTATTTACTAAATTTTAAAATATTCTAGATGCAGGAATGTTTTAAGACCCTAATCAATGGCTCTGGAAACAAAAAATGCTGCAGTGTTAGATAATAAAGTCAACATATTAAAAAATGTTTACTTTGCATATATATTAGACATGTGCATTTTGTTTCATTCCGAATCAAAATTCGGCTGAATTCGTAGATTCGAATCGATTCGAATTTTCAAATTACCCTAGCAACAAAGCGAAACTAATCCGAATGCATTTGTAACGAATAAATCCGAATTAGTTCAATTCAACTCAACTCAATACAATTCAATTCAATACAATTCAATACAATTCAATACAATTTAATTCAATTCAATACAATTCAATTGAATACAATTGAATACAATTCAATACAATTTAGTATAAAAATTAAATTTAGTGAGATAGAACAGGGAAAAAATTCCATTTGTCTAACTTGGAACCATCTTAATCAATATAACACATACCGAACTTCCGAATCGAATCCAAAACAAATACATCTGAATACATCCAAATTTATTAACGAAATTTGAAAAAATCCAAATCGGACCGAAACAAATGTTTCCGCTGTGCACATGTCTAATACCTATGGTTATTTGGGAGTGTGAGACAATAATGACTGTAGAATCCCCCAGAATCCTTTGCAGGTCAGCAGCAGATCTCAGCTGGGCCTGTTTTTTCTTCTCAATAACTCTTTTTACTTATGCAATGGGTTTATTGCCCTGCTAAGCTCTGTAGGGTGATAAAAATCCCCATTGCAGCAAATAATTGCAAAACACAAGAACAATTGTAAAATCCAAGTACTATGAAATATACATCTTCAGTATTGCCGGAATCAAATCATTTATTGTAAAGAAAAATAACAGGGAGAACTGTGATCTTGTGCTGACCCGCTAGTCTAATATATCAATATTCAGTAGCTAGTAAAATGATAATAGAGAGAATACAGTTATGCTTTTCTGGGTTTTCAACCAACTTAATTCATTGTTTTCTCCTATTTTACTTTGAAATTGATATTATAAATACAAGTTCACATCTAAATTCAATAAAAAAAATTCTCTTGACATGAAATTTGTGTTTACTTCATGGAATAATTTCCTTTCTACCCTACAATGGTTAGTGGCCTTTGGTGATTTTCATTATTTTTTTTTTCATGGTTGCAATAAAAAGGCAGTAGGCAGTGGGTTATAATTGATAGAAAGCATTGCATTATGTATTATTCATCATTTCAAAATGATTTTGGGCTAGATTACAAGTGAAACGCTAAATTATCATGCACCCGCAAACGGGCAAATAAAAGTGGCTGGTTATTTCTCGCTATTAGTGCTTGCTATTAGTGCTCCAAAAATTAACCAGAGGTCCCCCAATGTCCCCCAATTGCCCCCAAGCTTGTGTTAGTTTTTTTTTAAAGTAACATTAAAAAAAAAAAAAAAAAAAAAAAAAAACCTGCAGTTTTTGGGCACTAAAGTTGGCGGCTGTGGGCTTAAAAGTGTCTTTACTTAGCGGTCTATGGGAACTTTGTGTTCCCTGTAAACATATATGTATATGCTTATATACATATATGTATATAAGTATATACATACTGTATATGTTTACATTTGCTGCCCATCGCTGCTGCTTTCGCTGCACTAGTTCTCATGTCGTGTCTCATTACATAAGAACAAGGCTCCCGTTGGAGCCTATAGAAGCGTGCTCTTGTGAGCGCAATGCCTCAGTGCAATGCGAACACGACCTCGCATCGTCATTGCACCTCATCTGTAATACCAGCGCACATTTGCGCTCCATTTATAATCTAGCCCTTTACCTTTTATTTCTTTTTTTTAACTTCATTTGTGAAGGGTCCATTCCTTCCTGTCACAGACCCTTAATGGGGATGTTGTTTATACAGGAAAGCAAAGGAGTAGCTTGCCCTTTGATGTGCTTGCTAGGAGAAACTATCACTAGCTCCAGTCAGTTTCTTGCCCATGCTCAGAAGAGGACTTATACTGGGAAATCATGCAACAGAAGATCTTAAGTTTTATAATGGTAGCTCCCTTTGCTCATTAAAGGCAGTGCTACACTCAGAATCTCTAAGTATTCATTTTGCAAGAGACCAAGTTAATTGTTTGCTGTTTTTAACACAATCTGTTTTTTATGTTTATTTTGATTTAACATATTGGTTTAATCAAATTAGCACTGTATCATATCCCTATATTTTTTTTTGTAAATGTGAGTATTATATATTAAATTCAATAATATGAATTAATCTTGTGAGCAAAAGCCGACACGCTAACTTCAGGATTTCGGATATTGTGACCACGTTAACTAGACCTACAATGCTAACCCAAAGGTTTTTATGAATATTTTACATTCCAGTGTTCTTCACATAGAAGAAAATGTTCTTTTTATTTTTAAATACATATTTATATATATATATATCAAAACACAGAGAGGATACAGCGCTACAAATGTGAATGTCCCAAAAAATAGGAGTACCAGTACTGTCCTGAAAGTGTAGGTCCCCTCAAGAAATCCCAAGCACACTAGTCCAGTGTAGATTGGAGGGAAAAAGGTTTGTCCTTCACTCGCAGCCTGATCCCAAAAGTAATAAATGGAGTCCACCTGGAGATAGGGAAACTTCCAACGAAAATCTGGAACAGAAGAGGGAAGGGCGCACAGCAAAGAGAGACCTTCCTGGTGTAGTATGTAAATTGCACTTGAAACTGTTCTACAGAATAAGGCCAAATGGAAACTCACGTGTTTCTACATCAAATCATTAGAATCGGTGCTCTTATCCACTTGATGAATTTTCACATATTTACATATGTATATATATATATATATGTACACATATATATTTATATATATAAGCTGGACAGATAGCTCATTCTGCTAGTGCACTGTTGTAAAGATCTGTGGCAACCCAAGGTTTGCAGGTGCGATCCCGGCAAGGTCCACTCAGCCTTTCATCCTTCCGAGGTCAGTAAAATGAGTACCATTAAGTTGGGTAATAATAATACCTGTTATCAGTGCTGCAAGTCGATTAAGTTCAAGGTTGTACGCTGTACAAGTATCCAATTATTATATATATCTCAAGAAGAAAATAGCTGGCACCCTCTCCAATAGTAAAATCAATAAATTTTATTGGTCACATATCATAAAAACAGTCAGATAATGTCTGACATGTTTCGGCTGTATAGCCTTAATCATAGACGTATCTGGTTAAAATGGACATCTGTATTTAAAATAAAATGCTTTTATACCATTGGATCAGAGAAAATACATGTGACCTAAGTTTTACAACCCTAAGCTGACCACTCCCACTTGACTCCTAAATAACTAATTTGAACAGTATCTTACAGAAGAAATCATGTTAACAAGTTGTTAAGCCATTAAAATAGATACATGCCAAAAAATAATAAATGTATGAATACATTTTTTTTTTTAATTTCTTTATTTATGTACCAATTCGAGCAAACAGTTCATATGACAATTAGAGCAATGCAACATAAAAGAAGAACATATAAAAATCATTTGTCATATATGCCATACAAATAATATCTTATATCCTCGTTTTTCCTGAACCCAGAAAAACGAGACAAAAATGAAACAAGATTGATAATCAACTAGCTAATATATTACATTCTTATCACTTGAATTGGAAATTTTCACCACCTTAAATTAAAATACATATAAGACTGGCCACTAATTCAATTAGCACAGCACAAGTCAAAATCGAACATTACTGGCCCAAAGGGACAAGACAAAACAACACAGAGAAAGAAGAGAGAGAGGAAGAAAAAAAAATAAAAAAAAAAAAAAAATGTTATACTCCAGTCTAGTCTATAAGTACAGCTTCCTGTAAGGACTTACTATTAACCTACTATCGACCCCTGAACAGGGCCTTTATATATCGCCAGATTTATAGATCATCCCTACTTATGTATCCTGCTTTAAAGAAAGGTTTCATTATTTCCTCTATAAACTCAGCTGTCTGAATCTTAATGATCTTCCTCCATTTTGTAAAGAAAGCTTTAAACTGATTCACATTGCCGGGTTCTATATTCAGTTGTTCACATATCAACTGCCCAATCACCTTCTGGCTGAATTCTGCTATGCTAGGATATTTTTGAGCTTTCCAGGGGGAGGGGGGAGAGAGAGCAAAGGAGAGGGGGAGAGAGGGCAAAAAAGAGAGGGGAGAGAGAGCAAAATAGGTGGGGGAGAGAGAAAGAGAGCAAAAGAGAGGGGGAGAGAGCAAAAGAGAGGGGGGAGAGAGAGCAAAAGAAAGGGGGAGAGAGAAAGAGAGCAAAAGAGAGGGGGAGAGAGAGCAAAAGAGAGGGGAGAGAGAGAGAGAGAGCAAAAGAGAGCACAAAAGAGAGGGAAGAGAGAGAGCAAAAGAGAGGAGGAGAGAGAGCAAAAGAAAGGGGGAAGAGAGAGAGCAAGGGGTGGGACTGGGTGCCACTGTAAATGAAATAGCTAAATATACCAGAAAGGCTTTTCTATGTGTCTGCATCTGGACAGCAAAACAAAAAAATAAAAACAAAATTAAAATAATATATGTATATATCCTATATAATAAAAGGCCAGGTATGTTTGTCAGATGCAGTCATGCGCAGTAGAGACTGCGCGAGTACAAACATACCTGGCCTTTAGGATCAACATCAGATCGGCCGTTGCGGGGGCGTGGTCGTGATCGGGCGGAGCAGGCGTGGCGAGGGGGCGTGACCGGCAGGGGTGCCATGATGGGGACATGAGCGACCATGAGTGGGCGTGGCTGACCGGCAGTGGGCGT
Source organism: Bombina bombina (assembly GCF_027579735.1). Lineage (NCBI taxonomy): Eukaryota > Metazoa > Chordata > Amphibia > Anura > Bombinatoridae > Bombina > Bombina bombina. Next base: position 1,174,837,367 of record NC_069502.1, read on the forward strand.
GGCCTGAGAGTGACAAAGAGTGGGGAGAGATAGAGGGGGCAAAAGAGAGGGGAAAGAGGGGGCAAAAGAGAGGGGGAAGAGGGGCAAAATAGAGGGGGAGAGAGAGCTAAAGAGAGGGGGGAGAGAGAGCAAAGGAGAGGGGGGGAGAGAGAGCAAAGGAGAGAGGGGAGAGCAAAAGAGAGGGGGGAGAGAGGGGGGAGAGAGAGCAAAAGAGAGGGGGAGAGAGGGGGCAAAATAGAGGGGGGAGAGAGAGTTAAAGAGAGAGGAGAGAAGGCAAAGAAAAGGGAGAGAGAGCAAAAGAGAGTGGAGTTAGTATTCCTTTAAATAGTTAGTAACATTATTCTAGATGAAAAAGTACTTTGTTTTGTTTATAAACAGATCATACTGGCGTACTATAATAAAGCAGTTTTCGCTGGCAGCCAAGGGGTTAAAAGCATTCCTCCCATTCTAATGTACCCTGCAATATTAGCTTATTTCTTATGCCTTAAGCATAATCAGTTTTAGCCTGGCTGCAGGATATTGCATTCTGCAGTCTAGCTGCCCATATGTCAGAAGCCCTAGAGCCTATCTATGGGTCTATTTTCCTTTTCACATTCAGTATTTTTGGAAAAAAGGTTTTGTTCCCCGTTGCTACTGACAGAACTCTTTACTCCATTGCTTAGCTTATGTCACATCTGATTTATTTGTTTTTCTGCCTTTCTGCCAAACCCTATAAAGATTTCAATTTTCTGTATTTTTTTAGCTGTCTAGATTCTGTAAAGCCTATCCTTTTTATTCAGCAATACCTGCCACCTATTTTGAGAACCGTATTAGATGTTTTTTCCCCAGTCTTTATTACCAGAGAAGGCAATACATTGTCTTTCCTTTCTAACTCTCATGCAGTTCTCTTTTTACTATATTCTTGACAAACAACCAATAAAATGTTTTCCTGCTTCGAAAACGTCTGATGTGCTAAAAATAAAAAATGTTCTGCAACATGCAAACATCAGTCAGACATTTCAACACTATTTGCTACTATCAATATATATTAATCAGGTACCTGCAGTTATAGATACAGCCCATTGTTTCTCTATTCCAGTGTTCAGGGTACTATAACAGGAATAATTGTTATGACTACTTTGGATGAGAGCAGGTTAATAGCCATGATTACTGACTAGCTGATTATTTCATCTGTGTTGTAGTTCAGATAAATTTGACCTATTAATGTGTCATGAGGACTACAATTGAGAAGCGCTGTGTTAGAACAAGATTACGATTGTAGTGTTATGTCTACACATATCTGATGGTATTTTCATGCAATATACTGTATATCTTACCTATATATTGATGATTATATATAGATATAGATATATACATATCTATATATATTTATATACTTAGAACATATTCTGCTATGTGAAGAACATTGGAATGTGAAATATTTACAGTAAATACACAGTATAACAATTAATTAAAACATGAATATTGCATAAATATGATTGTACATTTTTCCTCTCCATAACTGCAAAGGGTTCCAAAGCACTTTATGTCTATATGTGTGTACATGTGTATTTGTATATATATATATATATATATATATATATATATATATATATATATTTATATATATATATATATAAATATGTATACACACAAATAAATACATAAATACATATGTAAACACAATCACACGCGCACACACACATATATATATATATATATATATATATATATATATATATACAGTACATCTTTAGACATGTATATGTATGTATGTAAAGCCCTTTGCCTGCTTTTTTTCTAACACCTGAGACTTCATATCTTTGAACCCTTATATAACTTTTTTGTGCAATTTTATTGAATATTTTTTATTAGATGGTGTGATTATGAGTGTAACTGTACTTTGTAGTGTATTTTTTATTTGTTTTGTGACACATTTTTGTCTCACGAAACAATTAACCAGGGCTCTAAAGTTGCACTAACCCGGCGCACATTAACTTCAATTGTGCTCAAGCAATCACGTTTATTTTCAATTTGTAATATGAGCAAAAAAAAAGATGCAAGTAAACACCAGCAATGAACCCCTTTCCGCTCTTGTGTATGTTTAGCACTACACTCATAATCTAACCCTTTATTATTGCACTATTGCTTGCAGAGATCTATGTGTTCAAAATCCGCAAAATGGTAAAACGCGTAGTTAAAGTCAGCTCTGACACGACAATTCACTGCTGATCATGAGCTGAACACACAATACATATACCAGCCATGATTGGCTCAGCTCCAGACCAGTAGTAGAATGCCGATCCAGAGCGGACGAAAACTAATTTATTAGAGCGTGACCTTTTATGTCTATAATTCTCCAGAGAAGCTGATTTGTATACCACATACTTGGGACATGAAACTCAATATTTTCTTACATTATTCAAACAGAGCATACAATGTTAAACATCTTTCAAATGTACTTCTTTTATCTAATTTGCTTTGTTCTCTTGGTTTCCATTTGTGAAAAGGATACCTAGATAGGCTCAGGAGCAGCAATGCACCACTGGGAGCCAGTTGCTAATTGGTGGCTGCACATATAAGCATGTTCTCATTGGCTCACTGGATGTGTTCAGTTCCCAGTAGTGCATTGCTGCTCCTTAAACAGAGGGAGGATACCAACAGAATGAAGTACATTTGAAAATAGAAGTACATTGGAAAGGTGTTTAACATTGTATGTTCTATCTGAATGAATAAAGAAAAAAAATTAATGTCCCTTTAAGTATGTGTAATTGACCCAACTACATGCTACACGGGGGTTGATTAGAACAGTGGAAGAGCTGATTTTCATCTGTCTCCTGATTGGCTACTGCAAACCAGATGAGATAGACATGCACAAGAGGGTTTTTCCAAGGGTATATCCTTAGACTGATCCAAAAAAGCAACACCTTGAAAACTGTGCTAATAAAACTAACAGTTTTAAATACTTATATAAAAAAATATTTTGAATGTGGAACTTTTAAATTGCAGAGTTTTATTGCTGGTATAAACTAAGCATTTATTAAATATTTAAGCTGGAATAAAGTTTGCTCCTCCCTTCAATTAGCTCTGTTCTGTACTTTATTAAAGGTACAGTCTACACCAGACTTTGTATTGTTTAAAAAGATAGATAATCCCTTTATTACCCATTCCCCAGTTTTCCAGTTTTGCATAACCAACACAGTTATATTAATGCACTATTTACCTCTTTGGTTACCTTGTATCTAAACCTCTGCAGAATGCCCCCTTATTTCAGTTGTTTTGACAGACAGAGCATGAGCACAATGTTATCTATATGGCACACATTAACTAACGCCCTCTAGTTGTGAAAAAAATGTAAAAATGCATTCAGATAAGAGGTGGCCTTCAAGGGCTAAGAAATTAGCTTATGAGGTTCCTAGGTTTAGCTTTCAACTAAGAATACCAAGAGAAGAAAGCAAAATGAATGATAGAAGTACACTGGAAAGTTGTTTAAAATGACATGCCCTGTCTGAATCATGAATGTTTATTTTTGACTAGACTGGCCCTTTAAATGACGTGTGTGTATCAGTGTGTGTGTACATGTATTTTTGTGAGAATTGTACAAGCACAAGTAATACATTTTGCTCAAGCATTCTGCTTAGATAGATCTGGTTATATTTGTGTCATTTTAATTTCAGAAGTTGGAGCACCCTGATCTTTTGGTTCGTGCCTGTTGATCCATAGAAGTATACAAACAGTTATTTTCATGCCATATAGAGATTTAATAAAAATCCATCAGTTTATGTTTTTTTGCCTTCAAACCTGTCTTTTTTAAGAATGTGGTATAAAGGGATTTTTTTATTTATTAAACTTTAAAATATAAAATTAAATAACTTGAGAATAACAATTGCGTAGATGTGACAATGGGTGCAGCATTACAGAAAAGGCTTCTGTGACATAAAGAGACCTCTCTGGAACCTCAGAATGATAAGGGTAACATAAAATTAGTAGGAAACAAATACCAGCACAAAAGGAAGCCACTTTTGGACCTCATACGACACTAAGAACATAAGGACTTTATATAAAACTGTCACCTTAATCATTAAATCATTTCTAACATAATATAGTATGAATTGGCCATCAAGAAAATAGAACAAAGTCATATAGATTAATCAAAGGCACAGACGGGCAATAATCATTTTTATCCTGAAATTAATAGCTGCAAGAATTATTAATAAGTGGCATACACATTAGTAAAAGGGGCATTTATGTAATTAGCAACAATTTATGAAGACATGTGTGAGTCTAATCTTGTTCAGTCTAAGAGATAAAATATTTAAAGGGACAGTAAACTTGAAATTTTTTTCTCTTTCTAATATAAATGTCTTACAAATGCACAATTTTCAAGTTACAAAGTTACAGCAAGTTTTTCTTTGGAGTATTAGTTTCATGTAGGTTTTGCACACACTACAAGTGTCTAATATACGCTAGGCAGAAGCTGGCACCTTGTAGCAACACAGGTAGGCAACAGGGTCAGCCATTGTAGATAGGCTACAGAGCCGACTGCACAATTACTCATAGGTTTGACCACCCCAGGGAGAATTAACATAGAACATGTGCGGCGGACATGGTTTGCTATAGCGGATCATGTCCGTCTGCACAAGGATAATTGGACCCCTATGGAAGCGCGCTCTTATGAGCGCAATACTTCTGTGCAATGCGAATGCGAACGCGAGTTAGCGTTGACATTGCACCTAACCTGTAATATCAGCACACATTTGCATGTGCTGGTATTACTAAGTGGAGCACAAATATCGCCCTTGTGAAAGCAATATTTTGCGCTCCACCTTAATCAGCAATAGGACAAAATGTAATGCAAACAAAAACTTGTGCCTCTTTGTGCAATTTGCTTTACCAATGTAAATGTACTCACAAAAACAGATCACCTCAGGCGCCATTATCACAGGCTGGAGAGGAATTGTGCAGCCTTATAGCCGTCTGATCGCCTGTTACGTTTAGGAGAACTTGCTGCAGACAGAGGCAGGAATGTTTAAAAGGGACTGTCAGCCTCACTCTTGCAGTTTCATCAGGTTTCTTAGCCATAGTAAAAAGTATCGACGTGACTCAGACAGCAAACAATTTGTAAAAAGTTTCCAATTTACTTCTTTTATCAAATTTGTTTTGTTCTCATGATATTCTGTGTTGTAGAGATATCTAAATTAGTGTCTGGCGAACTATATGGCAGGAAATAGTGCTGCTCTTGCAAATGGAGAACATTCTTGCAAAACTGTTGCCAAATAATGCTCCAGAGAGTTGCAAGCTCCCGAGCTTATGTTCCTGCTTTTAAACAAAAGATACCAAGAGAACAAAGAAAAAATGATAATAGAAATAAATTAGAAAGCTGTGTGCTCTATCTGTATCACAAAAGAAAATGTTTGGGTTTCATATCCCTTAACCAATAAGTCAGCTTGCACTGGGAATAACCATTCCCAAGACCTCTTGGACTAACTATTTAATAAATATTTATTCTATAAATTTAAAATATCTATATTGAGAATTTAGTACAGTGAAATAATTCTCTATAGCTCACATCTCAGATACATAGGGGCCATTTATTTTAAATTATTTTTATTTATATATATATTTTTATTGAGGAATAAAATACAGAAGTTATATAAACAAAAAGCAGAGCTATATATATATATACATACATGTATGCTTAGTTACATATATTATTAGTGGGGTTGAGTAAAAAACATTGTTTCTGGAGTAAATTATATATTCACTGGTACACTTAAGATGAGATGTAAAACCTGTCTAGCACTGCATGAAAAAATATATTCCTCTGATTATCTTCCTCCTGGAGCTAAGTACAATCGGCTAGATTACGAGTTGTGCGTTAAGGTAAAAAAGCAGCGTTATCGGGTCCTAACGCTGCTTTTTTACGCCCACTGCTATTACAATTCTTGCAGGTATAGGTGCACTGCACACTTCGTTGGCCTTACCGCAAACCGACTTACGTAAACCCTTTTTTCTATGGGACTTCCATAGCGCCGATATTACGAGTTTGTCCTGGGAGGCCAAAAAGTGAGCGGTACAAGATCCGTAATGCATTCTAAAGTCAGTAGTTATTTTACACTACAACGCTGTAGCATAAAACTCATAACTAAAGTGCTAAAAAGTACACTAACACCCATAAACTACCTATTAACCCCTAAACCGAGGCCCTCCCGCATCGCAAACACTATAATACAATTTTTAACCCCTAATCTGCCGCTCCCGACATCGCCGCCACTATAATAAACATATTAACCCCTTAACATATTAACCACTCCCACCTCGCAAACACTAGTTAAATATTATTAACCCCTAATCTGCTGCCCCTAACATCGCCGCCTACATTATACTTATTAACCCCTAATCTTCCACTCCAGACATCGCCGCAGCCTACATTATATTTATTAACCCCCTAATCTGCTGCCCCCAACATTGCCGCCGCCACCTACCTACATTTATTAACCCCTAATCTGCCGTCCCCAACATCGCCGCCACTATTCTAAATTTATTAACCCCTAAACCTAAGTCTAACCCTAACACCCCCTAACTTAAATATAATTAAAATAAATCAAAATAAAATTACTACAATTAACTAAATTATTCCTATTTAAAACTAAATACCTATAAAATAAACCCTAAGCTAGCTAATATATAACTAATAGTTACATTGTAGCTAACTTAGGGATTATTTCTATTTTACAGGCAAGTTTGTATTTATTTTAACTAGGTAGAATAGTTACGAAATAGTTATTAACTATTTAATAACTACCTAGCTAAAATAAATACAAATTTACCTGTAAAATAAAACCTAACCTATGTTACAATAGCATCTAACACTACACTACAATTAAATAAATTACCTACATTAAATACAATTAAATAAATTAAAATAGCTAAATCACAAAAAAACCCCACTAAATTACAGAAAATAAAAAACAAGTTATAGATCTTTAAACTAACTACACCTAATCTAAGAGCCCTATCAAAATAAAAAAGCCCCCCCACCAAATAAAAAAACCCTAGCCTAAACTAAACTACCAATACCCCTTAAAAGGGCCATTTGTGGGGCATTGCCACAAAGAAATCAGCTCTTTTGCCTGTAAATAAAATACAAACAACCCCCCCAACAGTAAAATCCCCCACCCACACAACCAACCCCCCAAATAAAACCCTAACTAAAAAAACTTAAGCTCCCCATTGCCCTGAAAAGGGCATTTGGATGGGCATTGCCCTTAAAAGGGCATTTAGCTCTATTGCTGCCCAAAGCCCTAACCTAAAAAATAAACCCTCCCAATACACCCTTAAAAAATAACACTAACCCCCGAAGATTCACTTACCGGGAGAAGTTTTCATCCAAGCGGCAAGATGTCCTCAACTAAGCTGGCAGAAGTGGTTCTCCAGACGGGCAGAAGTGGTCCTCCAGACGGGCAGAAGTCTTCATCCAGACGGCATCTTCTATCTTCATCCATCCGGTGGCTCCATCTTCAAGACATCCACCACGGAGCATCCTCTTCAAACAACGTCTTCTTCGGAATGAATATCACTTTACGTGATGTCATCCAAGATGGCGTCCCTTAGATTCCGATTGGCTGATAGAATTCTATCAGCCAATCGGTATTAAGGTAGAAAAAATCCTATTGGCTAATTCAATCAGCCAATAGGATTGAACTTCAATCCTATTGGCTGATCCAATCAGCCAATAGGATTGAGCTCACATTCTATTGGCTGATTGGAACAGCCAATAGAATTGCATCAGCCAATAGGATTTTTTCTACCTTAATTCCGATTGGCTGATAGAATTCTATCAGCCAATCGGAATCTAAGGGATGCCATCTTGGATGACGTCACTTAAAGTGATATTCATTCCAAAGAAGACGCTGTTTGAAGAGGATGCTTCGCGCCGGATGTCTTGAAGATGGAGCCGCTCCGCGTCGTAATGATGAAGATAGAAGATGCCGTCTGGATGAAGACTTCTGCACGTCTGGAGGACCACTTCTGCCCATCTGGAGGACCACTTCTGCCGGCTTCGTTGAGGACATCTTGCTGCTTGTATGAAGACTTCTCCCGGTAAGTGAATCTTCGGGGGTTAGTGTTAGGATTTTTTAAGGGTGTATTGGGTGGGTTTATTTTTTAGGTTAGGGCTTTGGGCAGCAATAGAGCTACATGCCCTTTTAAGGGCAATGCCCATCAAAATGCCCTTGACAGGGCAATGGGGAGCTTAGGTTTTTTTAGTTAGGGTTTTATTTGGGGGGTTGGTTGTGTGGGTGGGGGGTTTTACTGTTGGGGGGGTTGTTTGTATTTTTTTTACAGGTAAAAGAGCTAGGGTTTTTTTTATTTGGGGGGGCTTTTTTATTTTGATAGGGTTCTTAGATTAGGTGTAATTAGTTTAAAGATCTGTCATTTGTTTTTTATTTTCTGTAATTTAGTGTTTTTTTGTGATTTAGCTAATTTAATTTAATTTATTTAATTGTATTTAATGTAGGTAATTTATTTAATTGTAGTGTAGTGTTAGGTGTTAGTGTAACTTAGGTTAGGTTTTATTTTACAGGTCAATTTGTATTTATTTTAGCTAGGTAGTTATTAAATAGTTAATAACTATTTAGTAACTATTCTACCAAGTTAAAATAAATACAAACTTGCCTGTAAAATAGAAATAAACCCTAAGCTAGCTACAATGTAACTATAAGTTATATTGTAGCTAGCTTAGGGTTTATTTTATAGGTAAGTATTTAGTTTTAAATAGGAATTATTTAGTTAATGATAGGAATTTTATTTAGATTTATTTAAATTATATTTAAGTTAGGGTTAGGGGTTAATACATTTATTATAGTGGCGGCTACATTGGGGGCGGGAGATTAGGGGTTAATAAATATAATGTAGGTGTCAGCGATGTTGGGGGCAGCAGATTAGTGGTTAATAAGTATAATTTAGGTGGTGGCGGTGTCCGGAGCGGCAGATTAGGGGTTAATAAGAATAATGTAGGTGTCGGCGATGCCGGGGGCGGCAGATTAGGGGTTAATAAGTGTAAGATTAGGGGTGTTTAGACTCTGGCTTCATGTTAGGGTGTTAGGTGTAAACATAAAATGTGTTTCCCCATAGGTATCAATGGGGCTGCGTTACTGAGCTTTACGCTGCTTTTTGGCAGGTGTTAGACTTCTTCTCAGCCAGCTCTCCCCATTGATGTCTATGGGGAAATCGTGCACGAGCACGTATGACCAGCTCACCGCTGACTTAAGCAGCGCTAGTATTGGAGTGCGGTATGCTCTACGCTCACTTCTTGCCTGTTAACGCCGGGTTTGTAAAAAACCATAATACCAGAGCTGCAGGTAAGTGAGTGATGAGAAAAAACTGCTTGTTATCACCACACAGCTCATAACGAAAAACTTGTAATCTGGCCGAATATCTTTTGGGTCTCAAACAATGTTAAACTGTATCATAGCACCAGGAGGTATAACAAACATAAATGTCACAAGGTTGCTATTCCTCCTATGACTCGATCGGTCACTCTTGGACCTAACAGTACTGGAAAACTTAAAATAGTGGAGGAGTTAGAGCAGGACTAGAGGCCTCTTTTGGGCCCTTGAGTACAATAGAGAAAACACACTTAACAGTAATTCCTGCATAATGACAATACAGCAATTTTATAGAACTTAGAGATAAGGCTGCAATACTAACAGCACATATTTATAAACAAATGATATATTCTAATACAGTTAACATTTAATGGCTAAGAGTTGAACTAGAGCTGTAAGTACAATTAAGCATATAAATTGAGCTTGGTTTATTCTATTTAAATGCATGTCACATAGATTTTCTGGAGTGGTGACAATGAGCATAGAATCAGCAGATCAACAGAAAAATTAGTATAAATGCAATGTCCCTTAGGTTAGCTTATTGGGATATAGAGATGGGTATTTAAAATACTAACATATATCCCATATTATCAAAATATGTATAAGTAACTCTATAATGGTGGGGCTGAGTCTACAATACTAATAGCATTTAACTGTGGACAAAACATATATTCTAATATAGTTAACACTTAAAGGCCAGGAGTTGTTGTTCCTCCTATGACTCAATGGTTCACTCTTGGACCTATCAGTACTGGAAAAACTTAAAGGGCCATAATACCCAAATGTTTAAACACTTGAAAGTGATGCAGCATAGCTGTAAAAAGCTGACTAGAAAATATCACCTGAACATCTCTATGTAAAAAAGAAAGCTATTTTACCTCAAATGTTCCTCAGTAGCCACCTCCCATTGTAAAGGATTTCTAAGCAGCATTTTAGTGTGTCTGTCCCGGGACAACTGAAAGGCTGAGCTTCGTGCACTCTCATATTATTTCACCAATCAGGTAAAGGAAGCTTACTATGAAATCTCATGAGAGTTAAGTCAAATCTCATGAGATCACAGTAAGAGTTCATGACCTCAGCACTGCTGATGCTGATTGGCTGCTGTTCATTTCTTCATTTTTTTATTTTTTTTTACCTGCAGCTGGAAGCAGCCGAGTATAACTTTTTACACAGAACTTACTCTGTTGAGCTGAGGAGATTGTGAGGTAAAATATCTTCCTTTTTTACATAGAGATGCTCAGGGGATATTTTCCTGTCAGCTTTTTACAGTTATACTGCATCAGTTTCAAGTGATTTAGCATATGAGTATTATGTCCCTTTAATATGGTGAAGAAGTTAGAGCAAGACTAACTTTCGAGCCTGTGAGTACAATAGTAAAAACACACTTAAAAGTAATCCCTGCATATTGACAATACAGTAATTTTAGAAAACTTTGTGGAAATAAGGCCGCAATACTAATAGCACATATTTATAAACAAATGATATATTCTAATACAGTTAACATTTAGAATGTGTATATGGCTACATATTAATAAAATATGGAATACGAGTATGACAAGTACACACTTCTAAAACTGATAGTAAGAGCAGGTATAATGGAACAAACAGGTCATCAGATTTCCGGCCTTTCATTAAGGAATGCAGTGTCCAGGGGCTACACATGTATAAGACATTATAGGTCATGAGAGGCAACCGTAAAAGCTTTAAGTGTATTAGTAGCTATGGAGGTTCAAACTCCTCTAGTGAACAATGTTCAGTGGCAAGTTTAGTCACTTCCAATTTTTGGTCGTAGCTTAGAAGGTGTAGAGTGGATCTTCTTTATATCGAGGCGACCATCCGTAAAGGCACACAAATCTTGCCGTAATAAAAGTAAAAACCTTTTCTCTAAACAAGTGGAAGCATTTATCAATTCACTAATGTGCATATAGCATAACTATTACCCCTCTCCAAACATAAACTTAAGTTCCATGGTCTTAAACTCGAAAGTCTGTGAATAGAAGGGTGAGGAGCCATATACAAGTAGCGTACTGCGTTAAAAAAAATTACCCCACTCCAGCTCTCAGAGAATGTCGACAACTCCAAGTGTTCTCAGAGGGGACCAATGGCTGCAACAGACACATACCTCCAGGGTCCCAGTAAGCAGGTATTGAGCAAACTTTTAATAGGAGCAAGGCGTCTTCAGGAGTCGACCCAATGATATCTAGCTCGAGGCAGGACATTTGGGCAAGTGGAGAGATATCACCTAAGTCCCGGCACACATTTGGCATCTCTGTGCACATGGAAGTGGAGGGCGGCTGCGGGCAACCCAGAAATTTACGGCTAAATCTTGTCTAGTCAGCGCATCTTCAGAACCAAGCAAGGTAAGTGTTTAGAGCCATTTAACCCTCTCTGGGCTAGCAGAGACGTTAATTGCGATCCTAAGAAGTTCTGGAATTTTAGTCTCTGGATTGGCTGTGAGAGCAGATCTTCCCAGGCCGGCAATGCGGCCGTTGGGCTCCCTATTTCCTAAGGGGTGTTCTCCCATGCTTGCAGTACTCCAATGATGAGCACTGTTGTTCCTGGCTACAGGGTCCATAGCAGGATTAATGAGAATATGTTCTCTCTGAGAATTGCCGGTAGCGGGTAGCAGTCTCTGAAGATAGGAGACTTCAATACTCTTCCCTTTCAAGTAGTTAGGTTCCTGCTGGAGAAGCCTCTCAGGAGTACACTTAATAGGGTTAGACGCCATTTGCAGTTTTTCCTTAAATACATCTTGATAGCCGACGAGTAAGTAGCTCAGTTCTTTTAAGAAGCATGCAGCAGTCTTCATTTTAAATTTATGTGGCAGACTTTATGCAGGTGCTTGAAATTATTAGTATTCACCGCACATATGGCACTGCTCGGCAGTGAAGTCCAAGCAGGAAATCACGGGGGGGGGGGGGGTTTGAATTGATGCCTATACTATACCTCAAAGAAAGTGACCGGATTATGAGAGCAGGCAGCAATCCTGCTATTTAGTTGGAGTCTAGATGGTGATCAAAGGTTAAGATATCAGCTTTATTTAGCAGCACAACTGGAGCAGCTCACAATTTTGCGTCCAAGCATGGCCGCCGCCTGGAAGTCCCCTACATTGGCCGATTTATTAATGTGCGGGCGGACATAGCCCCACATTGATAAATGCCGACAGCATACGCTGTTGACATTTATCATTGCACAAGCATTTCACAAGAAATTCTTGTCCAATGCCTACCCCTACACATTCGCGGCCGCTAGCAGGGTGTGTCAATTAACCTGATCGTATCTGATCAGGCTGATTGCTGTCCGCAGCCTTAGAGGTGGCGGAAGAGTTAAGGAGCAGCGGTCTTAAGACGGCTGCTTCTTAACTTACAATACATTTCCGGTGAGCCTAAAGGGTGGCGTGGAAACAGCTGCATTGGAGCCAATTGACGGCTTCATAAATCCGCCCCTCTGTCTTAATCATGAAAGAAAAAAAATGTTTAATTTCTTGTCTCACGGTCATGTCTTGTTAGTTAAAGCTGATGAGCTTGCTTTACTTTATTCTTCTTTTATTTCTTTTTAATTGCTTTCAAAATGATGTCTTTTTTCATATCTTAGAGTGGACTGTTTATAGAGAAAACATTTTATTTTTTTAGTTCATTTGTTCTATAACGTTTTAAAGGTGGTTTTGTGATGGCTGAATTATTCACAATTGAACTTGTTCTATGCTCTGAAAATTGAGCAGTTGAGCAAAATACATGCAGCTCCATTGATTATCATGGGATTTAAAGGGGCATGAATGGTCCCAAAAATATGACTTCACCTTGTTTTAAAGGGACAGACTATTCCAGAAATGTTATTGTTTAAAATAATTTATAATCCCTTTATTAAACATTCCCCAGTTTTGCATAATTAACACTCTTATATTAATATACTTTTTACCTCTATGATTACCTTGTGTCTAAGCCTCTGCAGACTGCCCCCTTATTTCAGTTCTATTGACAGACTTGCATTTTAGCCCACAAGTGTTAACTCATAAATAACTCCACGGGAGTGAGCACATTTATCTATATGGCACACATGAACTTGCACTGCCTAGCTGTGAAAACCGGTCAAAATACACTGAGATAAGAGGCGGCCTTCAAGGGCTTACAAATTAAAAATGCAGAACACAATCAAAACCTATTAACATTTTTAAATCACTTGTATGAATGATCCTGAACACATGAATATAAGGCAGAGAGTAGCGCACATGCGCAATAGAATAAAACTTGTAGTTCCGTTGCATGCATAGTTCAGGGTGTTTCAAGCTGCGCATCTCTTCCATTAATGCATGCGCACCTATAAGAACCGCTGAGTTCCACACAGTAATTGAAAGATACTTAAAGCCCTGTACTAAATGCTTTAATGACATTTACACTAAATACTTTGTGGACACTTAACATGATGGTTTATGTAAAGCAGGAAGCGTATGCACTTGTGATGTCCAGTGGCTTATGATCCTGCAGATACAAACTCACTTGCCATCCTGTATCAGTGTAAAACACTGACCATAAGATGTCACCTGGATGGCACTGCCCATGCACTAAGCTTGTGTACGTCCCTGCTTTCCTACCTGGGCAGCCTTCTGTTATAAGATTTAATAATGAGTCTACCAGAGGGTTTGGGAAGCTGCTGTTTTTTAAATACATAATTTTGGGAGAATGGTGCAGATTAAAAGAATTGTTAGCAGAAAGCAACTTACAATTGTTGTAATTTTACAAATGTTATGGAAGGAACAGGAAGCCCCAACATTTTCTTTAATGATTTGGATAGAACATACAATTTTAAACAATATTTCTATTGACTTCTGTTACCAAATTTACTTCATTCTCTTGTTATACTTTGCTGAAGGAACAGCATTACATTAGCTGAACATATACAGTTAGCCAATCACAAGAGACAAATGTGTGCAGGCACCAATCAGCAGCTAGCTCCCACTAGTGTAGGATATGTCCGTTTTCTTTTTCAACAAGGGATACCAAGAAAACGAAGCACATTTAAAAATAGAAGTTAATTTAAAACTGTCTTAAAATTACATGTTCTATCTGAATCATGCAAGTACAATTTTGACTTCCCTATCCCTTTAAATGATATGTGTTTTCTGTCCCTTTAACTCCCAAATTGCAGCTGTGATGATGGGGTGGTTTACACTTTTTTGAATTTGCCAGAAATATAATTAATTCAGTATAGTTCAAAAATCTACAGAAAAGCATTAAGACTCACCATGTGGCAACTACCTTAAAATTCTTTGACAATATAAAGTAAATCATGTACAGTCTTTTGTCATACCATAAACAGCCAAGCATGCAAAGGGGTTAAATACATTGTTAAAGTCAGCACCATTAGTGTGCTACTGTGAGCTAGCTAAACACATCTGGTGAGCTAATGATAGGAGGCATATGTTTGTAGCCACCAATCACCAGCTAGCTCCTGAGAATACATATTAATGCAAATTATGCAGATGGCATATGAGTTATATTAAGGTGTGTTATGTATTTACTAGATATAAATTATTGAAGAATATTAATTAGTGTAAATAATTTATAGATGTTCTTAAATATACAAAAACAAAAATTGAATATATATATATATATATATTTTACAGCAACTCTAATAATTATTTATAATTATTACTATTTTTTCAATATTTTATATTTAATATGTACATAATGTGCTTTAAGATTACTAATTCTTCTTTTCCCTAACCTAACATTCCGTTAGACTTACTGTGCAAGGCCCAAATCAGGTTATGCATATTTTACATTCCAATGTTGTTTACATAGAAACAAATGTTCTTTGTATTTTTAAATATGTATTTATATATACAGCAGGGCTCAAAATTTCCACTATTTACTAGCCATTGGCGAGTGGAAATTTAACTGTGGCGAGTGAAAGTTAGTAAGTGAAGTCAACATTCATTTACTGTGGGGTGTTGTTGTAAGTAGAAAAGTTAGCACATTGTGGCCTAGATTTGGAGTTTTGTCGGTAACAACCCGCGTAGCTAACGCCGGCTTTTTTCTGGCCGCACCATAAAAATAACTCTGGTATTGAGAGTCCACATAAAGGCTGCGTTAGGCTCCAAAAAAGGAGCGTAGAGCATATTTAACGCAGCTTCAACTCTCGATACCAGAGTTGCTTACGCAAGCGGCCAGCCTCAAAAACGTGCTCGTGCACGATTCCCCCATAGAAAACAATGGGGCTGTTTGAGCTGCAAAAAAGCCGCGTTCAGCTCCTAACGCAGCCCCATTGTTTGCTATGGGGAAACACTTCCTACGTCTGCACCTAACACTTTAACATGTACCCCGAGTCTAAACACCCCTAACCTTACACTTATTAACCCCTAATTTGCCGCCCCCGCTATCGCTGACCCCTGCATATTATTATTAACCCCTAATCTGCCGCTCCGTAAACTGCCGCTACTTACATTATCCCTATGTACCCCTAATCTGCTGCCCTAACATCGCCGACCCCTATATTATATTTATTAACCCCTAATCTGCCCCCCACAATGTCGCCTCCACCTGCCTACACTTATTAACCCCTAATCTGCCGAGCGGACCTGAGCGCTACTATAATAAAGTTATTAACCCCTAATCCGCCTCACTAACCCTATAATAAATAGTATTAACCCCTAATCTGCCCTCCCTAACATCGCCGACACTTAACTTCAATTATTAACCCCTAATCTGCCGACTGGAGCTCACCGCTATTCTAATAAATGTATTAACCCCTAAAGCTAAGTCTAACCCTAACACTAACACCCCCCTAAATTAAATATAATTTACATCTAATGAAATTAATTATCTCTTATTAAATAAATTATTCCTATTTAAAGCTAAATACTTACCTGTAAAATAAATCCTAATATAGCTACAATATAAATTATAATTATATTATAGCTATTTTAGGATTAATATTTATTTTACAGGCAACTTTGTAATTATTTTAACCATGTACAATAGCTATTAAATAGTTAAGAACTATTTAATAGTTACCTAGTTAAAATAATTACAAAATTACCTGTAAAATAAATCCTAACCTAAGTTACAATTAAACCTAACACTATACTATCATTAAATTAATTAAATAAAATACCTACAATTACCTACAATTAAACCTAACACTACACTATCAATGAAATAAACTAACTAAAGTACAAAAAATAAAAAAGAACTAAGTTACAAAAAATAAAAAAATATTTACAAACATAAGAAAAATATTACAACAATTTTAAACTAATTACACCTACTCTAAGCCCCCTAATAAAATAACAAAGACCCCCAAAATAAAAAATGCCCTACCCTATTCTAAATTACTAAAGTTCAAAGCTCTTTTACCTTACCAGCCCTGATCAGGGCCCTTTGCGGGGCATGCCCCAAGAAGTTCAGCTCTTTTGCCTGTAAAAAAAAACATACAATAACCCCCCCCAACATTAGAACCCACCACCCACATACCCCTAATCTAACCCAAACCCCCCTTAAATAAACCTAACACTAAGCCCCTGAAGATCATCCTACCTTGTCTTCACCTCACCAGGTATCACCGATCCGTCCTGTCTCCAAAATCTTCATCCAACCCAAGCGGGGGCTGGCGATCCATCATCCAGTGGCTGAAGAGGTCCAGAAGAGGCTCCAAAGTCTTCATCCTATCCGGGAAGAAGAGGCGATCCGGACCGGCAACCATCTTGATCCAAGCGGCATCTTCTATCTTCATCCGATGACGACCGGCTCCATCCTGAAGACCTCCACCGCGGACCCATCTTCTTCCGGCGACGTCCAACTGAAGAATGACGGTTCCTTTAAGAGACGTCATCCAAGATGGCGTCCCTCGAATTCCGATTGGCTGATAGGATTCTATCAGCCAATCGGAATTAAGGTAGGAATATTCTGATTGGCTGATGGAATCCAATCAGCCAATCAGATTGAGCTCGCATTCTATTGGCTGTTCCGATCAGCCAATAGAATGCAAGCTCAATCTGATTGGCTGATTGGATCAGCCAATCGGATTGAACTTGATTCTGATTGGCTGATTCCATCAGCCAATCAGAATATTCCTACCTTAATTCCTATTGGCTGATAGAATCCTATCAGCCAATCGGAATTCGAGGGACGCCATCTTGGATGACGTCCCTTAAAGGAACCGTCATTCTTCAGTTGGACGTCGCTGGAAGAAGATGGGTCTGCGGTGGAGGTCTTCAGGATGGAGCCGGTCGTCATCGGATGAAGATAGAAGATGCCGCTTGGATCAAGATGGTTGCTGGTCCAGATCGCCTCTTCTTCCCGGATAGGATCAAGACTTTGGAGCCTCTTCTGGACCTCTTCAGCCACCGGATGATGGATCGCCAGCCCCCGCTTGGGTTGGATGAAGATTTTGGAGCCAGGACGGATCGGTGATACCTGGTGAGGTGAAGACAAGGTAGGATGATCTTCAGGGGCTTAGTGTTAGGTTTATTTAAGGGGGGTTTGGGTTAGATTAGGGGTATGTGGGTGGTGGGTTGTAATGTTGGGGGGGGGTATTGTATGTTTTTTTTTACAGGCAAAAGAGCTGAACTTCTTGGGGCATGCCCCGCAAAGGGCCCTGTTCAGGGCTGGTAAGGTAAAAGAGCTTTGAACTTTAGTAATTTAGAATAGGGTAGGGCATTTTTTATTTTGGGGGTCTTTGTTATTTTATTAGGGGGCTTAGAGTAGGTGTAATTAGTTTAAAATTGTTGTAATATTTTTCTTATGTTTGTAAATATTTTTTTATTTTTTGTAACTTAGTTCTTTTTTATTTTTTGTACTTTAGTTAGTTTATTTCATTGTAGTTATTTGTAGATATTGTATTTAATTAATGTATTGATAGTGTAGTGTTAGGTTTAATTGTAGGTAATTATAGGTATTTTATTTAATTAATTTAATGATAGTATAGTGTTAGGTTTAATTGTAAATTAGGTTAGGATTTATTTTACAGGTAATTTTGTAATTATTTTAACTAGGTAGCTATTAAATAGTTCTTAACTATTTAATAGCTATTGTACCTGGTTAAAATAATTACAAAGTTGCCTGTAAAATAAATATTAATCCTAAAATAGCTACAATGTAATTATAATTTATATTGTAGCTATATTAGGATTTATTTTACAGGTAAGTATTTAGCTTTAAATAGGAATAATTTATTTAATAAGAGTTAATTAATTTCGTTAGATTAAAATTATATTTAACTTAGGGGGGTGTTAGTGTTAGGGTTAGACTTAGCTTTAGGGGTTAATACATTTATTAGAATAGCGGTGAGCTCCGGTCGGCAGATTAGGGGTTAATAATTGAAGTTAGGTGTCGGCGATGTTAGGGAGGGCAGATTAGGGGTTAATACTATTTATTATAGGGTTAGTGAGGCGGATTAGGGGTTAATAACTTTATTATAGTAGCGGTGCGGTCCGCTCGGCAGATTAGAGGTTAATAAGTGTAGGTAGGTGGAGGCGACGTTGAGGGGGGCAGATTAGGGGTTAATAAATATAATATAGGGGTCGGCGGTGTTAGGGGCAGCAGATTAGGGGTACATAAGGATAACGTAGGTGGCGGCGCTTTGCGGTCGGCAGATTAGGGGTTATTAAGTGTAGGTAGCTGGCGGCGACGTTGTGGGGGGCAGATTAGGGGTTAATAAATATAATATAGGGGTCGGCGGTGTTAGGGGCAGCAGATTAGGGGTACATAAGGATAACGTAGTTGGCGGTCGGCAGATTAGGGGTTAAAAAAAATTAATCGAGTTGCGGCGATGTGGGGGGACCTCGGTTTAGGGGTACATAGGTAGTTTATGGGTGTTAGTGTACTTTAGATTACAGCAGTTAAGAGCTTTATAAACCGGCGTTAGCCCAGAAAGCTCTTAACTACTGACTTTTTTCCTGCGGCTGGAGTTTTGTCGTTAGATTTCTAACGCTCACTTCAGCCACGACTCTAAATACAGGAGTTAGAAAGATCCCATTGAAAAGATAGGATACGCAATTGACGTAAGGGGATCTGCGGTATGGAAAAGTCGCGGCTGAAAAGTGAGCGTTAGACCCTATTTTGAGTGACTCCAAATACCGGAGGTAGCCTAAAACCAGCGTTAGGAGCCTCTAACGCTGGTTTTCACGGCTAAAGCCAAACTCCAAATCTAGGCCTGTATTTGCAAAATATACTCTCCTACTGCAGCACTGACACACATTTAGGGCTATGTGCTAAAATATTATCTGAAGGGATATTATATTTCCATGAAATGTTAATTCTCTAGTGATGTAGGGACCCCATTAGTGCTTACACTGTTACTTCTGAGAGGGTAAACAGGTGCAGATAGGAATTGGAGAGGAAAAGTGAAATTGGAGAAGAAAGAGTTAAGAGAGTGGAGAGAAAAAAATAAACCCATGCAAAGAGAGGTAGAGTAGTGGGTGTGGGCAGGATCAGAAGTGGTGAGTGACATTTTGCCCTGGCTAGTAGCTTAGGGCTTGAAATTTTAAACCCTGTATACAGTATATATATATATATACACACACACAGATATAGGTATATATATATATATATATATATATACACACACACAGATATAGGTATATATATATATATATATATATATATATATATATATACACACACACAGATATATATATATATATATATATATATACACACACACAGATATAGGTATATATATATATATATATATATATATATATACACACACACAGATATAGGTATATATATATATATATATATATATATATATATATATACGGTATATATATACAGTATTTTAAAATAAAAGCAAAATGTTCCTGTATGTGAAGAATAATGGAATGTGAAATATTATTAAATCCAGGTACAGCACTGTGAGTTTAATATGGTGTTGGGTTAGCGTGCAAGCTAAAAGTGTTCCATTGAATTCTATGGGCAGAATTAGTTGACACGGTCCCGATATCCGAAGTCTTTTAGTTAGTGTGTGCCAGGTTGTGCTTATGTTTTCTTTATACTTGCAGTACAAGCGCTAACCCGAGTGCTCAAAAACTTTACTTCTGGCAGTGTTAGCGCTCGAGCAAAAGCACTACATAGCGCACCACTTGTAATCTAGCCCTTTGTTTTCCTATGGCTTAGCACTCAAGCGTTGTGTAGAATTTTACTAGATGTCCCCATAGAAGTCTGTCACATGAGGGATTTAACACAGTCGCGTTATACGTCATGCAGATATTCGCACGCACTAGACTATCGCTTACATTTTCGCACTACACTGTAATCAAGGCCATAGTTATCTAGGGTCAGTAATATATATTGACATGTTCTACCCAATTAGAGAATATAATTTGTGTGTTGTTATGTCCCTTTAAATGAAGCTTTAAATCCCCAAAAAGGCAGATAAACATGGGGATAAAGGCTAATGCAGAAATGTGATTAATGTTCACTGAACATTTATGGTAAATAAAAACTGTCCTACAATGCATAAAAAAAAAAAATCAGCCTTAACCTCTGACCTTACTGGTTGGTAATCACATCACCAAAAGGCATTTAGCACTTCAGCAGGACACTAATGAATGGCCCACTTGATAAAGCAAAAGGACCAAAAATCTTCTTGTCTGTAACAGTTGAATTCATTCTTGAAAACATTTTAGAGCACCCTATTTCAAGAGCTGCGATTGAGGGTCAGATTCCAAGTGGCACGCTATTTTCACTCGCTTACAAACACCACCAGAAGTAAACTTTTAATGCGTGCAGGTTAGCATGTGTATTACAAGTTGAAAGTAAATAGTATGCACACAAGCAAAAGCCGACTCGTGCCAACTTCAGGACTTAGGATATGGCGACTGTGCTATCTTCCTTGCTCCATAGACTTTAATGTAGCGAGATGATGAAAAAACAATCATTTGTATAGCTTGCACGCTAACCCGACACTGCATTAGACCAAGGGGACGATTTATCAAGCTCCGTAAGGAGCTTATGCCCCTGTTTCCGTGCAAGCCTTCAGGCTCGCCGGAAACAGAAGTTATGAAGCAGCAGTCTAAAGACTGCTGCTCCATAACTTGTCCACTGCCTCTGAGGCCGTGGACAGAAATCAACCTGATAAAATACGATTGGGTTGATTGACACCCCCTGCTAGCGGCCGATTGGCCGTGAATCTGCAGGAGGCGGCATTGCACCAGCAGTTCACAAGAACTGCAGGTGCAATGATAAATGCCGACAGCGTATGCTGTCAGCATTTATCGATGTGCAGCGGACATGATACGCTACATTGTATCATGTCCACTCGCACTATGATAAATCTACCCCAAAGTGTGGCCAACCTGAAGGTAATTATAAACATTTTACATTCCAATATTCTTCACGTAGAAGAAAATTTTCTTTTTATTTTAAAATAAAAAATATTATTTAAAAAAAATATATATTTCGATACCTGTATATCTATTTAAAATTTACAGGTATAGACATTTATATCCCCTAAACACTAAAACATTATAAAATATTAAAATTGATTACAAATCATTATTCATGTTTTAAGGTATTTCAGTGGAAAGGGTTCCAAAGTATATATACTCCGCTAGATTTGGAGTTTTGTCGGTAACGACACGAAAAACTAACGCCGGCTTTTTTCTGGCCGCACCATAAAAATAACTCTGGTATTGAGAGTCCACATAAAGGCTGCGTTAGGCTCCAAAAAAGGAGCGTAGAGCATTTTTAACGCAGCTTCAACTCTCAATACCAGAGTTGCTTACGGACGCGGCCAGCCTCAAAAACGTGCTCGTGCACGATTCCCCCATAGGAAACAATGGGGCTGTTTGAGCTGAAAAAAAACCTAACACCTGCAAAAAAGCCGCGTTCAGCTCCTAACGCAGCCCCATTGTTTGCTATGGGGAAACACTTCCTACGTCTGCACCTAACACTCTAACATGTACCCCGAGTCTAAACACCCCTAACCTTACACTTATTAACCCCTAATCTGCCGCCCCCGCTATTGCTGACACCTGCATTTTATTTTTAACCCCTAATCTGCCGCTCCGTAAACCGCCGCTACTTACATTATCCCTATGTACCCCTAATCTGCTGCCCCTAACACCGCCGACCCCTATATTATATTTATTAACCCCTAATCTGCCCCCCAAAACGTCGCCTCCACCTGCCTACACTTATTAACCCCTAATCTGCTGACCGGAGCTCACCGCTATTCTAATAAATGTATTAACCCCTAAAGCTAAGTCTAACCCTAACACTAACACCCCCCTAAGTTAAATATAATTTACATCTAACGTAATTAATTAACTCTTATTAAATAAATTATTCCTATTTAAAGATAAATACTTACCTGTAAAATAAATCCTAATATAGCTACAATATAAATTATAATTATATTATAGCTATTTTAGGATTAATATTTATTTTACAGGCAACTTTGTAATTATTTTAACCAGGTACAATAGCTATTAAATAGTTAAGAACTATTTAATAGCTAAAATAGTTAAAATAATTACAAAATTACCTGTAAAATAAATACTAACCTAAGTTACAATTAAACCTAACACTACACTATCAATAAATTAATTAAATAAACTACCTACAATTACCTAAAATTAACCTAACACTACACTATCAATAAATTAATTAAATACAATTCCTACAAATAAATACAATTAAATAAACTAGCTAAAGTACAAAAAATAAAAAAGAACTAAGTTACAAAAAATAAAAAAATATTTACAAACATAAGAAAAATATTACAACTGTTCCGATCAGCCAATAGAATGCGAGCTCAATCTGATTGGCTGATTGGATCAGCCAATCGGATTGAACTTGATTCTGATTGGCTGATTCCATCAGCCAATCAGAATATTCCTACCTTAATTCCGATTGGCTGATAGAATCCTATCAGCCAATCGGAATTCGAGGGACGCCATCTTGGATGACGTCCCTTAAAGGAACTGTCATTCTTCAGTTGGACGTTGCCGGAAGAAGATGGGTCCGCGGTGGAGGTCTTCAGGATGGAGCCGGTCGTCATCGGATGAAGATAGAAGATGCCGCTTGGATCAAGATGGTTGCCGGTCCGGATCGCCTCTTCTTCCCGGATAGGATGAAGACTTTGGACCCTCTTCTGGACTTCTTCAGTGGATGTCTAGCCCCCGCTTGGGTTGGATGAAGATATCGGAGCCAGGACCGATCGGTGATACCCGGTGAGGTGAAGACAAGGTAGGAAGATCTTCAGGGGCTTAGTGTTAGGTTTATTTAAGGGGGGTTTGGGTTAGATTAGGGGTATGTGGGTGGTGGGTTGTAATGTTGGGGGGGTATTGTATGTTTTTTTTTACAGGCAAAAGAGCTGAAGTTCTTGGGGCATGCCCCGCAAAGGGCCCTGTTCAGGGCTGGTAAGGTAAAAGAGCTTTTAACTTTAGTAATTTAGAATAGGGTAGGGCATTTTTTATTTTGGGGGGCTTTGTTGTTTTATTAGGGGGCTTAGAGTAGGTGTAATGAGTTTAAAATTGTTGTAATATTTTTCTTATGTTTGTAAATATTTTTTTATTTTTTGTAACTTAGTTCTTTTTTATTTTTTGTACTTTAGCTAGTTTATTTAATTGTATTTATTTGTAGGAATTGTATTTAATTAATTTATTGATAGTGTAGTGTTAGGTTAATTGTAGGTAATTGTAGGTAGTTTATTTAATTAATTTATTGATAGTGTAGTGTTAGGTTTAATTGTAACTTAGGTTAGTATTTATTTTACAGGTAATTTTGTAATTATTTTAACTATTTTAGCTATTAAATAGTTCTTAACTATTTAATAGCTATTGTACCTGGTTAAAATAATTACAAAGTTGCCTGTAAAATAAATATTAATCCTAAAATAGCTACAATATAATTATAATTTATATTGTAGCTATATTAGGATTTATTTTACAGGTAAGTATTTATCTTTAAATAGGAATAATTTATTTAATAAGAGTTAATTAATTTCGTTAGATGTAAATTATATTTAACTTAGGGGGGTGTTAGTGTTAGGGTTAGACTTAGCTTTAGGGGTTAATACATTTATTAGAGTAGCGGTGAGCTCCGGTCGGCAGATTAGGGGTTAATAATTGAAGTTAGGTGTCGGCGATGTTAGGGAGGGCAGATTAGGGGTTAATACTATTTATTATAGGGTTAGTGATGCGGATTAGGGGTTAATAACTTTATTATAGTAGCGCTCAGGTCCGCTCGGCAGATTAGGGGTTAATAAGTGTAGGCAGGTGGAGGCGACGTTGTGGGGGGCAGATTAGGGGTTAATAAATATAATATAGGGGTCGGCGGTGTTAGGGGCAGCAGATTAGGGGTACATAAGTATAACTTTGTTGGCGGCGCTTTGCGGTCGGCAGATTAGGGGTTAATAAGTGTAGGCAGATGGAGGCGACGTTGAGGGGGGCAGATTAGGGGTTAATAAATATAATACAGGGGTCGGCGGTGTTAGGGGGAGCAGATTAGGGGTACATATGGATAACGTAGGTGGCGGTCGGCAGATTAGGGGTTAAAAAAATGTATTCGAGTGTCGGCAATGTGGGGGGACCTCGGTTTAGGGGTACATAGGTAGTTTATGGGTGTTAGTGTACTTTAGAGCACAGTAGTTAAGAGCTTTATAAACCGGCGTTAGCCCAGAAAGCTCTTAACTACTGACTTTTTTCCTGCGGCTGGAGTTTTGTCGTTAGATGTCTAACGCTCACTTCAGAAACGACTCTAAATACCGGAGTTATAAAAATCCCATTGAAAAGATAGGATATGCAATTTACGTAAGGGGATCTGCGATATGGAAAAGTCGCGGCTGCAAAGTGAGCGTTAGACCCTATTTTGAGTGACTCCAAATACCGGCGGTAGCCTAAAACCAGCGTTAGGAGCCTCTAACGATGGTTTTCACGGCTACCGCCAAACTCCAAATCTAGGTCACTGTGTTTATATATAAATATATATATATATATATATATATTCCTTATAAAACCAAAAAAAGAAGAGTAAAGGTGCTTCCTTGTGTGTATTGATCAGAAGGATTATGTTCAAACATTTTGCAAGATTATGGGAACTCACAAAAGTGACAGCACTCCAATGTACTGTAAGAAGCCTGCTGAGGTATTGCAGTGCTTCAGCTCACTGACCCCATGCTTGCAGGATGCCTCACACTTTCTTCCTTTTGTTCGGGATAGCGGCAGGAACTCCTTAATAATAAAAACAAGCAGGATTTCGGATGGATAAACAGGCACTTCAAGTGGAAGTTTGCACCACATTAAAATGTATTAAATATAATGAAACTAAAAATAGAAGCACAACAGTGTGCGCTACACGCTACGCATTTATATGCATTTCTTAGCCTGGCTGAGAAATGCGTAGCTTCTGTTGTGCAATTTTTATTGTAATTTTTATTGAATTTAATAATTTTTATTTGGAGCAAACTTCCACTTGAAGTGTCTGTTTATGCATCTGAAATTCTGCTTGTTCATATAAGGAGTTCCTGCTGCTAGCCCGAACAAAAGGAAGAAAGTGTGAGGCATCCTGCAAGCATGGGGTCAGTGAGCTGAAGCACTGCAATACCTCAGCAGGCTTCTAACAGCACAATGGAGTGCTGCCACTTTTGTGAGTTCCCATATTCCAGTGACGTGCACTCATAGGAGGCAGGTGAGGCACTGCCGCACCTGCCATTTGGGGCAAATTGAAATAAAAACTAAAATTTTATTAAAAAAAAAAAAGTACATTTGTTTTTCTTCAAAATTTATAATATTGCGCAATAGAGGCAGCTGGTTCTGCTCTCTATTGCGCAATATTTTCAATAGATTTTAAGACTAGCCGCTCTGCTGCACCACCCGGTGGTGATTGGGAGCTGCAGCATGACTGAAAAAACTATTAAAGAGGCATCTCTAATGAGGCCTCGTATTTTCCTGGGAGCCAATCAACTCCGGTCATGTATTTTCTCCTGGTGATTGACAGCACCAGGAGAACGTACTGACCGGAGTTGTGTCCCTGCTGCACTGCGCATGCGCAAAGAACAAACAGTGTGGTGGGAACAACAGTGACAGACAGACACTCCTGACTGTTAGTCACTGAGCAAGTGAGCACCAATCATCAAAAAAACACAGAGGAGGATCCGGATTGCGACTTGCAACAGCTGATCAGCTGCTGCCTGCCCCTGACTGAGGAGCGGACGACAACCATTACCCTGCAAGTAAGAGACTGACTTATGTAATAATACTAATAATGGGTATGATAGTCTTGCAAAATGTTTGCACATAATCATTCAGATCGAAACACACAACAAAGTGCCTTTTCTCCTCTTTTTTGGTTTAGTGGATGTCTGACTCTGTTTTAGAACTGTCTCTACTGTGATATTATTCCATGCAAGTATTGCCATTTACTCAACACATAAAACTACACTGTGAATTCAATCAAATGTTTTTAAACTGCTATGATTTGGATCAATCTGTCCAAGCCATAAGTCAAAGCATAGCAGGCAGAAGTACGTACTAGAGTTAGATTAAACACCAAACTGATTTTAGTCTATTTCTAAATCTTTCTTATGTGCTAATGGTTCATCAAGACTAAATTGGCTGGCATTAATGTGTGCCAGCCTGTTAGATTTTGACATTGATAAACTGGTTTCATTATGTCTTCCTGTCACTAGATACACTGTCCTTTATGGAATCCTTGCAGTTGTAATGTAGTCAGTGAATAGTCCAGTTCCTTCTTACAAAGAAACAGATGACCCTGAACAATATATCATTGGCAAGTCATGTTTCAAAATGTCATTAGCTATGACAGGATCTTGGCTGTCGGCAATGTTTCAAGCTAAGGATTCCCTTGTGCAATGTTACATACAAAATGAGTCATGTAACTCAGCTGTGTAGCAGTTATATTCACAATAGCACCATTTTTTAATTTTAGATATACTTTAAACACCTAGAAAATAAGTCTCTTGACACTACAATTCATTAGTCATTGTTTTCTTAGCATTGCTCTTAAATTCCATATTTTACTTTCTACATCCCAAGCAAGTCATATAGTTTTGTGAACAACTCTTTTAAAATACATTTATGGAGTGTTTTGAGAGAAAAATAGTCAAACATTCTCACATGCATGTAATGTATCAAACAGCTAGCCGTCTTATTGTTCCAGCCTGATATACCAGCTAGCAGACTTCTCTTATATCCAGACCCAATGTACCAACTAGCAGACTTCTCTTATATCCCAACCCAATTTACCAACTAGCAGAATTCTCTTATATCCAGTCCCAAAGTACGAACTAGCAGACTTCTCTTATATTCAGACCCAATATACCAACTAGCAGACTTCTCTTATATCCAGACCCAATATACCAACTAGCAGAATTCTCTACAGCTGTTCATGTCCGCCAGACACTTGATAAATCGGCCCAAATGTACCAACTAGCAGACTTCTCTTATATCCCAATCCAATGTACCAACTATCAGACTTCTCTTATATCCAGACCCAATGTACCAACTAGCTGACTTCTCTTATATCCCAACCCAATGTACCAGCTAGCAGACCTCTCATATTCCAACCCACTGTACCAACTAGCAGACTTCTTATATCCCAACCCAATGTACCAACTAGCAGACTTCTCTTATATCCCAACCCACTGTACCAACTAGCTGACTTCTCTTATATCCCAATCCAATGTACCAACTATCAGACTTCTCCTACACTCCAACCCAATGTAACAACTATCAAACTTATCTTATATCCCAACCCAATGTGCC
Organism: Bombina bombina; assembly: GCF_027579735.1. NCBI lineage: Eukaryota > Metazoa > Chordata > Amphibia > Anura > Bombinatoridae > Bombina > Bombina bombina. The sequence goes on from NC_069502.1 coordinate 1,174,865,465, forward strand.
AACTAGCAGACTTCTCTTATATCCAGTCCCAAAGTACCAACTAGCAGACTTCTCTTATATCCAGACCCAATATACCAACTAGCAGACTTCTCTTATATCCAGACCCAATATACCAACTAGCAGAACTCTCTACAGCTGTTCATGTCCGCCAGACACTTGATAAATTGGCCCCAATATACCAACTAGAAGACTTCTCTTATATCCCAATCCAATGTACCAACTATCAGACTTCTCTTATATCCAGACCCAATGTACCAACTAGCTGACTTCTCTTATATCCCAATCCAATGTACCAGCTAGCAGACCTCTCATATCCCTACCCACTGTACTGTGCACATTTGGCCCAATTAGCCATTTTCGCTCCCCATTGTCATGTGACTCGTTAGTGTTACAAGGTTTCAGGTGTGAATAGGGAGCAGGTGTGTTAAATGTGGTGTTATCTCTCTCATACTCTATCATACTGGTCACTGGAAGTTCAACATGGCACCTCATGGCAAAGAACTCTCTGAGGATCTAAAAAAAAGAATTGTTGCTCAACATAAAGATGGCCTATGCTATAAGAAGATTGCCAAGACCCTGAAACTGAGCTGCAGCACAGTGGGTAAGACCATACAGTGGTTTCACAGGACAGGTTCCACTCAGAACAGGCCTCACCATGGTTGACTAAAGAAGTTGAGTGCACGTGCTCAGCATCATATCCAGAGGTTGTCTTTGGGAAATAGACGTATGAGTGCTGCCAGCATTGCTGCAGAGCTTGAAGGGCTTGGGGATCAGCCTGTCAGTGCTCAAACCATACACTGCATCAAATTGGTCTGCATGGCTGTCATTCCAGAAAGAAGCCTCTTCTAAAGATGATGCACAAAAAAGCCTGCAAACAGTTTGCTGAAGACAAGCAGACCAAGGACATAGATTACTTGAACCATGTCCTGTGGTCTGATGAGACCAAGATAAACTTATTTGGTTCAGATGGTGTCAAGCGTGTGTGGCGGCAACCAGGTGAGGAGTACAAAGACAAGTGTGTCTTGCCTACAGTCAAGCATGGTGGTGGGCGTGTCATGTTCTAGACTTGCATAAGTGCTGCCGACACTGTGGAGCTACAGTTCATTGAGGGAACCATGAATGCCAACATGTACTGTGACATACTGAAGCAGAGCATGATCCCCTCCCTTTTGAGACTGGGCCGCAGGACAGTATTCGAACATGATAACGACCCCAAGCACACCTCCACGACGACTAATGCCTTGCTAAAGAAGCTAAGGGTAAAGATGATGGACTGGCCAAGCATGTCTCCAGACCTAAACCCTATTGAACATCTGTGGGGCATCCTCAAATGGAAGGTAGAGGAGCGCAAGTTGTCTAATATCCACCAGCTCCGTGATGTCGTCATGGAGGAGTGGAAGAGGACTCCAGTAGCAGCCTGTGAAGCTCTGGTGAACTCCATGCCCAAGAGGGCTAAGGCAGTGCAGGAAAATAATGGTGGCCACACAAAATATTGACACTTTGGGCCCAATTTGGACATTTCCACTAAGGGGTGTACTCACTTTTGTTGCCAACAGTTTAGACATTAATGGCTGTGTGTTGAGTTATTTTGAGGGGACAGCAAATTTACACTGTTATACAGGCTGTACTCTCACTACTTTACATTGTAGCAAAGTGTCATTTCTTCAGTCTTGTCACATCACAAGATATAATAAAATAGTTACGAAAATATGAGGGGTGTACTCACTTTTGTGAGATACTGTATGTGTGTGTGTCTGTGTATTTTGTGTATTTATGTGTGTATGTGTGTTTGTATGTATGTATGTGTGTATATATATATGCGTGTTTATGTGTTTATGTGTGTATTTATCTGTGTGCGTATGTGTGGGTTATGTATGTTTGTGTGGACGTGTGTGTGTGTGTGTGTGTGTGTATATGTATGTTTGTGTGGAAGTGTTTGTGTATGTGTGTGTGTATGTATGCTTCTGTGTATGTGTGTGCATGTATGTTTGTGTGTGTGTGTGACTGTGCATGTGTTGTGTGTGTATGTTTGTGGGAATGTGTAAGTTGGTATGTATGTATGTTTGTGTGTGTGTATGTATGTTTGTGTATTTATGTGTGCGTTTATGTTTGTGTGTATGTATGTGTGTATGTGTGCACGTATGTTTGTGTGTGTGTGACTGTGCATGTGTTGTGTGTGTATGTTTGTGGGAATGTGTAAGTTGGTATGTATGTATGTTTGTGTGTGTGTATGTTTGTGTATTTATGTGTGCGTTTATGTTTGTGTGTATGTATGTGTGTGTGTGTGTGTATTAATGTTTGATTTTGTGTATGTATGTGTGTGTGTATTAATGTTTGTTTTTGTGTGTGTTTGTGTTAGTGAGTGTGAGTTATCTGACCAATGTTTTTTCTTAATTTAGATTAATTCTAGTCTTTTGTTTTAGAATTGATTTTTTTTTAAAACAATATATAATATAGTAAATCTACATGTTCACTCTTCATAGCTGTAATTCCAGTTGCAAATAATAATAGCACATTTTTCATATTTTTAAATGTGGAATTTTATTGTTTTAAACTCTAGAAAAAAAGTTTTGTTTTTTTAAATATAATTCTTAAAAAGTATGATGAGGAGATGCATTATAGGTGGGAACCTTTCATCACAACAAGATGCCTTTCTGAAACAAATTGCTGATACAGTATTCATGAATAATCTGTCTATCTGTCTAAGAAACAGAGCAATTGTTTCCCCCTGTTCTGACACTTGAAAAGCAGATAGTGAATCCTATGCATGGCCTAACGTACACTAAGCTGTGATTGACAGTTCTGCTGTTTGCATAGCTTTACCAACATCCAATTATCAAAAATCTTTCCACTTTTTCCTTTGTTGTTTCACATTTTGCAATATATGCACAACAGTGAATAATAAGAATTCTATTCCAGACCTTTTGCATAAGGTATATTTACCAGCGCTATACATATATATCTACAGTATATATAATGTAATAGAATTATACTTTTTTTTCCATCTATCCTCAGCAATATGTAGAACAGCTGCCAGGCAAAATACTGTGCTTGTGTCGACCGTGGAAATCTGCCCAATTCCACTATAACAATATGCAACATGGGAATGTCCACAGCACAATTTGCTTAAAAAAGTATCTTTATTGACAAAAGATAGAGCGACGTTTCGTGACTACTGTCACTTAATCATGCTATACATACAATACTCAGAGGTGGTTCTTTTAAACAGTTATCTTGGCGCCAATACATTTTACTCTTGAGCGCCACCTGCTGCACAAAATATCTTACTCTTCAAACTTTCAAAATGTATACAATTTGCAACAAGATACTTTTTGTTCGAGATACATAGTTTAAACATTTTTACAACAGACTTACTATCCTACAACATTTAAAGCAGTTATAACTAACCCTGATAGCAGTACTACATATCTACATACCATTATAAATCAAATTTAATTAAACCTATTCTTCACCAAAAGACTGACCAATCAAAGTCCCTATTCATACCATGTGGTACTAATGATCCCAATCTATGAATCCAATGCATTTCTTTTTGTTTCAATATTTTCTCACGGTCACCACCCATTCTCTGCGGACCCACATAGTCTATAACCTGCCATCGGAGCTGACTGATACTGTGTCCTTTCTCTAAGAAATGATTGGATACAGGTGCCTCCCTGTTCCCACATCTAATATTGGAGCGGTGCTGGCTAAGCCTATCTTTCACTTTTCTTACCGTCTCTCCAATATAGATGAGGGAACACGGACACTTGATTAAATAAATTGCATATGTGGTGTCACAAGTAAAGAAATTCCTAATAGTGTACCTTTTACCACTTCTAGGGTGAACAAACTCTTTGCCTCTTATTACTGAATTACAACTAATGCATCCTAAACAAGGATAACATCCTGTATTCTTCTTAGTTAAATGACTCTGCTGTAACTGCTTAGCTGGTCCTATGTCAGACTTTACAAAGTAGTCCCTCAAATTCTTTACCCTTTTATAGGCCATAATTGGTCTCTCTTTAAATTCAACAATATCATTATTACACCTCTGTAAAATAGGCCAATGTTTATTAATGATTTTAGCTATTTGCCTCCCATGGGCACTAAACTGTGATGTAAAAATCATTCTCTTGTTTTTCTCCTTATGATCTTTATTAGTGGTAAGGTTATTGCTGCATTTATCTAATACATGTTGGGGGTAACCTCTATTGCGGAATTTTTCTTGCATTTCTTTAATCCTTTTATTTAGATTGTCTGTCTCTGACACTATACGGTGGACTCTCATCAACTGACTCTTAGGTAAGGATTCTACCAAATGACGTGGATGGAAACTATTGAATTCTAGCAATGTATTCCTATCTGTTTCTTTTGAATATAAATCAAATTCCAATTTAGGACCTTTCTTATACACTCTAGTGTCCAAAAACATGATACTCTCCTCACTGTAGTTCAGTGTAAATTCCAAATTTCTCACAGAAGAATTAAGGTCTGTTACAAATTGAACCAGGGAGTCCACGGGGCCCCACCATACGCCAAATATATCATCTATGAAGCGCCACCAGGCTCCTCCATAGTCTTTAAACCATTTATTTTCATAAACTATATTCTCTTCAATCATGCTCATAAATAAATTGGCGTATGATGGGGCCACGTTGGACCCCATGGCTGTACCTCTTATCTGTATGTACCAGTTTCAGGATGATTGGTACATACAGATAAGAGGTACAGCCATGGGGTCCAACGTGGCCCCATCATACGCCAATTTATTTATGAGCATGATTGAAGAGAATATAGTTTATGAAAATAAATGGTTTAAAGACTATGGAGGAGCCTGGTGGCGCTTCATAGATGATATATTTGGCGTATGGTGGGGCCCCGTGGACTCCCTGGTTCAATTTGTAACAGACCTTAATTCTTCTGTGAGAAATTTGGAATTTACACTGAACTACAGTGAGGAGAGTATCATGTTTTTGGACACTAGAGTGTATAAGAAAGGTCCTAAATTGGAATTTGATTTATATTCAAAAGAAACAGATAGGAATACATTGCTAGAATTCAATAGTTTCCATCCACGTCATTTGGTAGAATCCTTACCTAAGAGTCAGTTGATGAGAGTCCACCGTATAGTGTCAGAGACAGACAATCTAAATAAAAGGATTAAAGAAATGCAAGAAAAATTCCGCAATAGAGGTTACCCCCAACATGTATTAGATAAATGCAGCAATAACCTTACCACTAATAAAGATCATAAGGAGAAAAACAAGAGAATGATTTTTACATCACAGTTTAGTGCCCATGGGAGGCAAATAGCTAAAATCATTAATAAACATTGGCCTATTTTACAGAGGTGTAATAATGATATTGTTGAATTTAAAGAGAGACCAATTATGGCCTATAAAAGGGTAAAGAATTTGAGGGACTACTTTGTAAAGTCTGACATAGGACCAGCTAAGCAGTTACAGCAGAGTCATTTAACTAAGAAGAATACAGGATGTTATCCTTGTTTAGGATGCATTAGTTGTAATTCAGTAATAAGAGGCAAAGAGTTTGTTCACCCTAGAAGTGGTAAAAGGTACACTATTAGGAATTTCTTTACTTGTGACACCACATATGCAATTTATTTAATCAAGTGTCCGTGTTCCCTCATCTATATTGGAGAGACGGTAAGAAAAGTGAAAGATAGGCTTAGCCAGCACCGCTCCAATATTAGATGTGGGAACAGGGAGGCACCTGTATCCAATCATTTCTTAGAGAAAGGACACAGTATCAGTCAGCTCCGATGGCAGGTTATAGACTATGTGGGTCCGCAGAGAATGGGTGGTGACCGTGAGAAAATATTGAAACAAAAAGAAATGCATTGGATTCATAGATTGGGATCATTAGTACCACATGGTATGAATAGGGACTTTGATTGGTCAGTCTTTTGGTGAAGAATAGGTTTAATTAAATTTGATTTATAATGGTATGTAGATATGTAGTACTGCTATCAGGGTTAGTTATAACTGCTTTAAATGTTGTAGGATAGTAAGTCTGTTGTAAAAATGTTTAAACTATGTATCTCGAACAAAAAGTATCTTGTTGCAAATTGTATATATTTTGAAAGTTTGAAGAGTAAGATATTTTGTGCAGCAGGTGGCGCTCAAGAGTAAAATGTATTGGCGCCAAGATAACTGTTTAAAAGAACCACCTCTGAGTATTGTATGTATAGCATGATTAAGTGACAGTAGTCACGAAACGTCGCTCTATCTTTTGTCAATAAAGATACTTTTTTAAGCAAATTGTGCTGTGGACATTCCCATGTTGCATTTTTTTCCATCTAGGGAGAGAACATTCTTGCTTATCCTTTACATGTTGCCAACACTTTATTATCCGGTTATCATTTAGAAATGAATTGTGAATTGTATTCCTTTTGTCCTAAAAGCAACTGCAGGCCTATTGTTTTATATTTAAAAAAGTCTGTTAAAAGTCTTAACACAGATATTGTTAAGAGATATGAATAATAATGTGCTATATATAGGGACTATTGTATATAACAAAATGTAAATGGGCTAAATTACAAGTGGAGCATTAACTACCGCTTGCGCTAGAGTGCTAATTGCGCTAGCGGTAAGCCTTTTGCGCTAGTCGGGTTGTGCTTGTATTACCCGATTCTCCCACGCAAACCCAATGAAGTATTCTCATTATCACTAACCCGACATGAAAATATGAATATTTCATATTTCATGGTGGTTTTCGTAATGGAATATGTTCTATTTATTCATGCATAAATATTTCTACATATATCTGATGTTTTTTCTACACAAATTTATATTTATACCTATATATCAATGTAATTTTATATACAGTATGCATATAGATATATAGATATATATATATAGGAATATCTGTTTGTAAATACATAGAACAAATTGTGCTATGTGCAGAACATTTTAATGTGAAATATTTTCAGTATATACATAGTTAAACATATCTATATACATACAAATACATCATTAGACATGTATATGTATGTATCTTTATCTTTGAGCTCTTATAACTTTTTTGTGCAAATTTATTGTGAATAATTTTTATTAGACAGTGTTAATATGAGTGTAACTGTACTTTGTAATGTATTTTTGAAGTGTTTTGTCCAACTTTATTATTTCGGAAAACAGTTAACCACAGCTCTGAGATTGCGGTAAGGATTTTTGCTCTACTTGTACTATTAGCGCAATTAAAAATGCTTTCGAAAAGACAATATCGCTTGTGCAAAGCCTTTTGTGCGACACTTGTAATCTAGCCCTAAATTTTTTTAAGGCCAGATTTCAAGTGGAGTGCTAAATATTGCTTTCGGGAAAGCGATATTTGCGCTCCATTGAGTTATACCAGCACTCGCTAATGTGTGCTGGTATAACAAGTTGTCAGAAATGTGAAGGCAAGTTGCGTTCGTATTGCTGGGAAGCATTGCGCTCACAAGAGCGCACATTTCATACGCTCCAATGGGAGCCTCGTTCTGAGTTTATCAGAGACGACACAGAACCTAAGCGCAGTGAAGGGGGTAAGTCGCGCAGCAATGGCAGCAGATTGTAAATATATATGTATATACGATTATATATGTGTATATACACAAACAAAGATATAAATATATATGTATATAAGCATATACAGTATCTCACAAAAGTGAGTACACCCCTAACATTTTTGTAAATATTTTATTATATCTTTTCATGTGACACCACTGAAGAAATTGCACTTTGCTACAATGTAAAGTAGGGAGTGTAAAGCCTGTATAACAGTGTAAATTTGCTGTCCCTTCAAAATAATTCAACACACAGTCATTAATGTCTAAACCGTTGGCAACAAAAGTAAATACACCCCTAAGAGAAAATGTCCAAATTTGGCTCAAAGTGTCACTATTTTGTGTGGCCACCATCATTTTCCACCACTGCCTTAACATTCTTGGGCATGGAGTTCACTAGAGCTTCACAGGTTGCCACTGGAGTCCTCTTCCCCTCCTCCATAACGACATCACAGAGCTGGTGGATGTGAGAGACCTTGTGCTCCCCCACCTTCCGTTTGAGTATGCCCCACAGATGCTCAATAGGGTTTAGGTCTGGAGACATGTTTGGCCAGTCCATCACTGTCACCCTCAGCTTCTTTAGCAAGGTAGTGGTTGTCTTAGAGGTGTGTTTGGGGTCTTTATCATGTTGGAATACTGTCCTGTGGCACAGTCTCCAAAATGCGGGCATCATGATCTGCTTCAGTATGTCACAGTACATGTTAGCATTCATGGTTCCCTCAATGAACTGTAGCTCCTCAGTGCCAGCAGCACTCATGCCGGCCCAGACCATGACTCTCCCACCACCATGCTTGACTGTAGCTTGACTTGTCTTTGTACTCCTCACCTGGTTGCCCCACACACACTTGAAGCCATCTGAACCAAATAAGTTTATCTTGGTCTCATCGGACCACAGGGTGTGGTTCAAGTAATCCATGTCCTTAGTCGGCTTGTCTTCAGCAAACTGTTTGCAGGCTTTCTTGTGCATCATCTTTAGAAGAGGCTTTCTTTTGGGATGACAGCCATGCAGACCAATTTGATGCAGTATGCGACGTATGGTCTGAGCACTGACAGGCTGACCCCCCAACCCTTCAACCTCTGCAGCAATGCTGGCAGCACTCATACACCTATTTCCCAAAGACAACCTCTGTATATGATGCTGAGCACGTGCACTCAACTTCTTTGCTCAACCATGGAAAGGCCTGTTCTGAGTGGAACCTGTCCTGTGAAACCACTGTATGGTCTTGCCCACCATGCTGCAGCTCAATTTCAGGGTCTTGGCAATCTTCTTATAGCTTAGGCCATCTTTATGTAGAGCCACAATTATTTTTTTCAGATCCTCAGAGAGTTCTTTGCCTTGAGGTGCCATTTTGAACTTCCAGTGACCAGTATGAGAGAGTGTGAGAGCAATAACACCAAATTTAACACATCTGCTCCCCATTCACACCTGAGACCTTGTAACACTATCAAATCACATGACAGTGGGATGGGAAAATGGCTAATTGGGCCCAATTTGGATATTTCCACTTAGGCGTGTACTCACTTTTGTTGCCAACGGTTTAGACATTAATGGCTGTGTGTTGAGTTATTTTGAAGGGACAACGAATTTACACTGTTATACAGGTTGTACACTCACTACTTTGCATTGTAGCAAAGAGTAATTTCTTCAGTGTTGTCACATGAAAAGATATAATAACAAATTTACAGAAATGTGAGGGGTCTACTCACTTTTGTGAGATACTGTACATATACAGTAGATATTTACTGGGAAAACACAGTTCCCATAAACCCCCACTCCCACTATATTTAGCCCCAAAATACTGCCTAGTGCATACTTTTTTTTTCAATTCTATGTGTATATTATTTTTTTGCAACCTAATTTGGGCTTCTTCGTAGGGGTCATATGTGATGGCTGAATGGCTAGAATGGGAGGAGACACCCCTGAACATACAGAGACTGCAGGTCAGCCAGAACAGCTGGAAGTATCTGGCTGAAATATGTCACTGCACAGTCCTTGTGCTCTCTGTAAAACTTTAGTATCCTTTATAAAAGTTGGTAAAGTCAGTGACAGCACTGGGACTCACATCCACCCACATCCTAATGGGTATTACTGGGGATGTTGGACACTTATAGGAGCACTGACAACATTTTATATACTGCAAGATAAGTCCTATTTCAGTGTATACATAATTGCCATAATAATTATAGAGGCCTACTTATGCTCGCCTGACATCGCCTAACATCGCGGCCTCTGACCTGAATACGCTCTCCATATTTATATAAAAAGCTGTCAAAAAGCCACGCATCAAATATGCGGCGATGAGCAGCGGACTGTTGTTAACTAACAGTCATCGATCTCGCTGCTATTCAGCTTTTTCCCAGCTGTATTTATACCCTGTCACTAAACACCACCACTATCCTAAAATGTTTAACCCCTATCCCGCCGCTCCCTCATCCCGCCGCAACTAAATAAAGTTATTAACCCCTATCCCTCAGCTCCCGGAGACCACTGCAACTCTAATAAAGGTATTAACCCCTATCCCTCCACTCCCGGAGCCCACCGCAACTAAATAAATGTATTAACCCCTAAACCCCTGGCCTCCCACATCACTACCACTTACTAAACCTATTAACCCCTAAACCGCCAGCCCCCCCACATCACCATAAACTAAATTAACCTTTTAGCCCCTAAACCTAACAACCCGCTAACTTTAAATTAAAATTACATCATCTCTATCTTATAATAAATTAAAACTTACCTTTAGAATTCAATTGAACTATATTAAACTATTAATTAATCTACCCTAACTATTATACTAAAATTACATTAAACTATATTAAACTATTAATTAACCTACCCTAAATATTATACTAAAATTACATTAAACTCTAATAAACTATTCATTAATCTACCCTAACTATTATACTAATATTACATTAAACTAATAATTAACCTACCCTAACTATTATACTAAAATTACATTAAACTAATAATTAACCTACCCTAACTATTATACTAAAATTACATTAAACTATTAATTCACCTACCCTAACTGTTATACTAAAATTACATTAAACTACAAATTAAATTAACTATATTACATATTTAAACACCTAACTCTACTCAAATAATTTAAATCTACTATTAAAAATGACAAAGTTACAAAAAAACTAACAACTAAGTTACACAAAATAACAAACACTAAGTTACACAAAATAAAAAATAAATGATCGGGGGCGGAGCCAACTGTCGAAGCGGCTGGATGTGTGCTGAGAGAGCTCCCGGCTTATAGTCCTAATATTTGGGGAAAACTACCTAATGTAAGCCTGGAATCTCTATAATAGTGCCCATGATCCCCAAGCTGTTCCTCAACATACCTAAAGGGGCAAAGAAAACTGCCTACATTTGCGCAAATAGACAAAGCTTCTAGATGAAGCCATGTGGTGAATGTCGCCACTTACAGAACTCAAGACTCGCATGCTGTTCACAAGTCTAAACCTGCATCTAATAGCTTGCCCTGGATAACCGAGTGGAAAAGCAGGTCGAAGTAAGACATATTCTTAACCGTAAATCTGATCGGGAGTGTGTACAAGGGGGGCAAGATGGATGACTTCCAAGCTAGCGTACAGACCTTGTTAATGGACTTTGTGTTAGATATACGTGACAAGCTGAATAGCCTGATGCAGCGCACTGAAGCTAGGGGGACATATGAAGAGATGAGATCTACAGATGTGCAATGTCTACTGGTGAGACAGAAATCTCAACCATGCTGCACTATATTGTTAGATAAAACCAGAGCCGACTTGGAATTCTCACCTGAGTCATGTGGTAGAGAAGATCCGGCTTCCCTGCAGTCAGATGCCACTCCAGAGGGTGCGGCCGACCATTTTGAGTGCGGCGCTGATCGTGGGGTGCAGGGCCTCCTAGAAGAAACCTTACTGCTCCTAGCCGCAGAGGTGATGTTCAGCCAGGAGGATATACAGTCTGGTCTCTACAATGGGATAAGGAAAAGACCGCTTCCATTGTCTCAGCCTTTTCTCCATCTCCACAATGTACCGCTTCTGCTAACATGATCCAGAGGGTATTTATCGTGAGTCAGATCCTCAAACCCAGAGACTCTTATTTATGTGCTGTGTCTGCACTTGAGCCCACAGGGAACGGCTTAGCCTGGAGGTCTGGGGTAGGCTGATGGTGACTATCAGACATTGCCTCATGTTGCAGTCCTGTGGGTCACTGCAGCTAGGAAATATCTTCGTGTATATTTCTAAACGATACTTATAATACGGTTCAGTTCATATTTTATATTGTATGTTGTATTTTACACGCATATGTCTAAAGTTCTAGTTTTGTAGAAATGTATTATCTAGATTGACCTAGTATTTAGTCTGATATCTATTAACCCTACACTACGCTATATATAATGATTGTTGTAGTTTCACTCTAGTTTTGTCTGTATTTATCCATACATATTGCCTGAGAAAGTGTACCGGGTATAATTTTAGCTTCTATTAGTTTACTACTACTAAGGTCCAAACCTATTTCAGTGCACACTATTATAGTAACCCTAAGCCATAAGTTGTAACAATATATTCTATATATAATCCTCAAGCCCTTATTCTTTCTATATTAGCCATATTCTTATATTATTCATGCACAGCTCCTATTGCCCTTTTGCTGAGGATTGCTCTGTATACCCATTGTTATTTAAATGTTTGTACATATATTTTGTAGGCTAATTCCTTCACATTCATTTTCCACTGAGGCTCTCTGTTATTGGTGAAACCTTTGCATTGAACTATAGCCCCCCAGCTTATATTTTAAATCTATAATGCCCAAAAGACAGAAGTTGGACGGAGACTTGTTCTTCCCCTACTCTAGCTGATCAGAGGTATCTTTCTAGGCTCTGTGTTTTTCAGTCCTTTCTATGTTCTATAGTACTGTGCCATTATGACCCACATATGCATTGAGGGACCTATGTATCACCCTATGTCATGCTTGTGTCCTCCGGGTAAGACTGCATGTTATTTTGCTCTGATATTAGTCTGAATGATGTACTGAGCTGTAGTGCAATGTTATTATCTCACTATTTAATTTAAGAGGTTTTTTATTGACCTATGTTGCATCGGCTTAGTACAGCAAGTACCTTTAGGCACTAGAAGGCTCAAGTCCCTAGTGTAATATATTTATACTGTGAAAGATAAATATCAGACCTTATATTCCTGCCTCCATGTGCTCAGAGTTATTAGAATTTTGGCTCCACCCCCTCAGGTTTTGTTTACTGAGTAAACAATGGAACGTAGATTTAGCAGAATTTTTCCCTATTACTGATTACATATTTGTTGTAATATAGCAGCCATTGATATCCCCATCCTTAATTATTCTCTATGACACAATTTATTTAGATAGTTCTATTCCCAAGTTTTTACATTTCTTATATTCTTGGCCCAAAGTGATCTCCTACTGGTCTGGGAAATAATATGTCATGGATACAAATGAGGTCAGAAATCAAATGTAGAGGATGTTTGTTTTCAGTCTGTCTATCTTTGAAAATGTTTCTTTCCTCTGTACGCTGAATGTGAATTACGGACTTGATCTGACATTCATGCCATTGTGTAGACTTATGCCTATGTCCGTTTTTGCCCGGCAAGATTGTATATATTTATAAGTTGTATGACCTCAATAAAAAACAAAATAAAAAATAAAAAAAATAAAAAAATAAATGATCAAATATTTAAACTAATTACACCTAATCTAAGAGCCCTATGAAAATAAAAAAGCCCCCCTAAAATAAAAAAAACCTAGCCTACAATAAACTACCAATGGCCCTTAAAAGGGCATTTTGCGGGGCATTGCCCCAAATAAATCAGCTCATTTACCTGTAAATAAAAATACAAACACCCCCCAACAGTAAAAACCACCACCCACACAACCAACCCCCCCAAATAAAATTCTATCTGAAAAACCTAAGCTCCCCATCGCCCTGAAAAGGGCATTTGGATGGGCATTGTCCTTAAAAGGGCATTTAGCTGTTTTTCCTTGCCCAAAGTCCCTAATCTAAAATGAAAAACCCACCAAATAAACCCTTAAAAAACCTAACACTAACTCCCGAAGATACATTTGCAGTTTTTGAAGACTGACATCCATCCTAAACAAAGCGGCAGAAGTCCTCAGCGAAGCCGGCAGAAGTCTTCATCCAAACGGGCCAAAGTCTTCATCCAATCCGGCAGAAGTCTTCATTCAAGCGGGACGAAGTCTTCATCCAATCCGGCTCCATCTTCAAGACATCCGGCGCGGAGCATCCTCTTCAATAGATGTCTTCTTGAACAATGAAGTTTCCTTTAAATGACGTCATCCAAGATGGCATCCCTTAGAATCCGATTGGCTGATAGAATTCTATCAGTTAATCGGAATTAAGGTGGAAAAAATACTATTGGCTGTTGCAATCAGCCAATAGGATTGAGCTTTCATCCTATTGGCTGATCCAATCAGCCAATAGGATTGAGCTCGCATTCTATTGGTTGTTTGGAAAAGCCAATAGAATGCAAGCTCAATCCTGCACATTCTGGGCCAATCGGCTACTAGCAGGGGGTTTCAATCATCCCTAATGTATCTGATCAGGATGATTGCTGTCCGCCGCCTCAGAGGTGGCGGACAAGTTAAGGAGCAGCGGTCTTAAGACAGCTGCTTCTTAACTTACATTTCCAGCGAGCCTCAAGGCTCACACGGAATAAGCAGCATCCGCTGCTTTATAAATATACCCTATAGTGTTCAACCACAAATGTATCCTAAGTTGCAGAGATAAATCACATTAAACTCACTTGTTCAGGGGGATTACAACAGTTGGTTGCCCAAGAGAAGGGGGAAAGATTAAACAACAGAACTCTTCTGCAGTATTACTTGTTGCCAGTTGGGGATTGCAAGTGGACAGGTTGTCTCCTTTGTTGAACAGCATACCTAGGTAGGATCAGAAGTACCAATGCACTACTGGGAGCTAGCTGTTTATTGGAGGCTGTAAGCTAGTTTTCATTCTCTGCTAAGACAAGTTTTGGACAGTTAGAAATGGGTAACTAGATTGTGCAACCAATGACTGTGTGGAATGTAGCAGTAATACGTCTGGAGTCTGCAATTCAACTTTAACATGAGTTGGAAAGCGCATAGTTTTCAAAATCAAATTACAGGAAAAGGAGACTAAATATAAAGAAAGTGCATTGAATAGTTGTTTAACAACATATAACTAAACATTTTATAATACAGTCTCAAAGTCAAATGTCCCTTTAATACACCTCTGAGCTGGGTCACATTATTCAGACAGTCCCTAGTAGTAATTCACTCTCAGCAATTTCAGGCATTAAAAAAAACCTGTACTTTTATGCAATGTGGCAGGTAAAATAATGAAGAGCTCTGTTTTTTCACTTTAAAGAACTTTATGCAGTGACTGCTTTAAAGCTGACCCCAGAGTGACTTAATTCATTTACTTTAGTTGTGGAAAAAATTGTAATGAGCTGAAGGTACGGAGAGAAGTAAAGATGTGTGCTGGAATAGCTCACTGAATCAAATCACATAATACACTGCATCATGTTCCATTTTCTGCTGTTCAAATGACTTACAGAAGAACCATTCATAAATGACTCACAATATCACAGGCAGCGGTCTTTGAAATAAAAGATGACGCTGAAAGCTACAAATGGATTATTCCAAAGAACAGTCAAAAGTGATCCTAATGGGAAAAAAGTTTGAAAACTGAGATAATACTGAGTATTGACATAAATAAAAAGACACAAATGTATGAAACCAGTGAGCATAATGTTCACATTCTGTTGCAAATTGACTTCTTTTTTACCTATTCTTAAGATCATATACACAACACTGTAAATAGTAAAAAATATATTGCGGAAGATTATGACGTCTATTGCATGGCATCCTGCAACTACTTTTTAATTACAAAAGAATATTATAAAATGGTATTTGGATGATTTGTGACTTCTTCCTGTTTACATAGGACATATGAGGTTCTGAAAGGGGCTACAGTCAGCCAATAAGGCACATTGTATCACTACTAATGTTGTACTATTGTGGGAGCAAAACATTTGACTGGCAGCAAATTAGACATCCAAATACATTTAAAGTACAAATACAGGTTTCTGAAAGGCAAACAACCAGTAGCAGACCTACTCAACAGAGGACCCTGGTGCAAATTAGTTTTGGGCCCCCAAAAGCAATAATAATAGTTATAAACATTCTGCTCTATATAATGATTTTAAAGTGAAGGTCAATTTTCATCAATGAGTGCCTAGTTTTTAAAAATACTTTTAAAAACCGGGGCACTTACATTGATGAAAATTAACATTGCACTGGATTTGAAGAAATACTTACCTTTTACTTCTGCAAAGCCGGATCGACGATCCCCCTCCTTCTTCTTCCTGCTGTAGACCACAGCAATGACGAAACTGGCTTCCTCCAATCACAGCCGGGCATCACAAGCTGGACGCTCTGGGTTGCAAGCCATGATTGGAGGAAGCCGGTTTTGTCATTTCTGACGTCAGTACAGAGGAACTGAGGCTGAGATCGGCGATCCGGTTTTGCAGGAGTAAAAGGTAAGTATTTCTACAAATCCGGTGCAATGTAAATTTTCATCAGTGAAAGTGCCCCTGTTTTTAAAAATATTTTTAAAAACCGGGCACTCATTGATGAAAATTGACCTTCACTTTAAAGATAGATAGACAAACATATAAACAGATAGATAGATAGATAGATAGATAGATAGATAGATAGATAGATACTGATAATGTTTCTCACTTTATTGTTTTAATTGAAGGTAACAAAACATTCACCCATCCACAGCACACAGGTTTTTTAATGGATAGATGATAGATAGATAGATATATAGATAGATAGATAGATAGATAGATAGATAGATAGATGGATAGACAGACACACTGACCTGCACTTATAAAAGACTTCCCTGCATTAGGACTCTGCACACAACTATGCATAGATTGGCCCCCCAGCACTTTTGCCCAATTTCCTGCTGCACCATTGGTAGTTCCGAATCTGCAAACAACTGTCCTTTTTTTAAGTCAAACTTTTGCCCAACAAAATAACTAATAATTGGTATTGTTTTGAGATGATGTCTTTGCCAAACTACATCAAATAGAGCCAGCATTTCAACTGACGTGTGACCTCAAGCACAATTAAACTTCAAGATCTCAACTATTTTAGTTTTCTATTACACCATCCTTATAGTGACCTGTTAAGATATTATTAAAACCTGTTATATGTAAGACAGTATCTTACTTCTTGTATTTCCTCCAATCCCAGTAAATCATGTCTAAAAACTTTTTATACTTTCTGCCACCAAACTGATTGTTTTAAAGGTACATTTAAAGGGACAGTCAAGTCCAAAAAAAACGTTCATGATTCAGATAGGGCATATAATTTTAAACAACTTTCAAATTTACTTTTATCACCAATTTTGCTTTGTTCCCTTGGTATTCTTAGTTGAAAGCTAAACCTAGGAGGTTCATATGCTAATTTCTTAGACCTTGAAGGCCGCCTCTAATCTAAATGCATGTTGATAGTTTTTCACCACTAAAGGGCATTAGTTCACATGTTTCATATAGATAACATTGAGCTCATGCACGTGAATTTACCATGGAGACAGCTCTGATTGGCTAAACTGCAAGTCTGTCAAAAGAACTGAAATAAGGCGGCAGTCTGCTGAGGCTTAGATACAAGGTAATTACAGAGGTAAAACGTGTATAATTATAACTGTGTTGGTTATGCAAAACTGGGGAATTGGTAATTAAGGGATTATCTATCTCTTTAAACAACAAAAATTCTGGTGTTGACTGTCCCTTTAATTACTGGTTACCTGAAAGCTGGTGTTTTCTAGTCTTTCTTCTATTTCCTCCATTGTGATTTACCTCCTGTTTTCTGTTTAACCATCATTAGTCACTATAAAATCCTAAGGGCCAGATTATAAGTGGATCTCAAACGTTTGCGCGCAAGTGATAAGGGGTTTATCGCAAGTGTTTGCGCTCTTCAAGCTTAACGCTGGTATTACGAGAAGTAAATGCGATCACTTGAGTGTAATCATGATCTACGCTAGAATAATTACCATGGGGCCGATTTATCAAGCGCCGTATGGAGCTTGATGCCCCTGTTTCCGCGGGAGCCTTCAGGTTTGCCGGAAACAGAAGTTATGAAGCAGCGGTCTAAAGACCACTGCTCCATAACCTATCCGCCTGCTCTGAGGCCGCGGACAGAAATCAACCGGATCCTATATGATCTGGTTGATTGACATCCTCTGCTAGCAGCCGATTGGCCAAGAATCTACAGGGGACGGCATTGCACAAGCAGTTCACAAGAACTGCTGGTGCAATGATAAATGCCCACAGCGTATGCTGTCGGCATTTATCGATGTGCAGCAGACATGATATGCTACATCGTATCATGTCCGCTCGCACTATGATAAATCTACCCCTATGACTTCAAAGCTGTGGTTAACTGTTTCACGAAACTAGAAAGTTGCACAAAACACATAAAAAATATATTACAAAGTATAAACAAACTACAAGATAGGCTGGGTTAGCCGTATCTAGAAAAAGACTACATATATAGCACTCAGGGGAAATTTCCCCTGAGTGCTATATATGTAGTCTTTTTCTAGATACGGCTAACCCAGCCTATCTTGTAGTTTGTTTATGCATTCTCTTACTACATAGCACCAACTCTCCTCTACTTGATTAATGTGACTGATCTCACACTTTATATTAGAGAATATAGGAGATACATGACAATTGCTAATGTGTAGTGCCATTGGTAACTTTCTTTCCTTTTTTTAATATTACAAAGTATAGTTACACTCATAATAATACCAGCTAATATAAATTATTAAAAAAATATTGCACACAAAAGTTATATGGGCTCAAAGATAGGAGGTCTCAGGTGATAGAAGAAAAGAAAAAGGCTGCAAAGGGCTTTAACATAGCCATACAAACATACACATGTCTAAATATGTGTATATATATATATATATATATATATATATATATATATATATATATATATATATATATAATTAATATATATGTGTGTGTGTGTGTGTTTGTCTATATGTATTTAAATGTGTATATATGCATTTCCAGACATATATACACCTTTAAACACATAAATACATACAGTGGGGCAAAAAAGTATTTAGTCAGCCACCAATTGTGCAAGTTCTCCCACTTAAGAAGATGAGAGAGGCCTGTAATTTTCATCATAGGTATACCTCAACTATCAGAGACAAAATGTGGAAACAAATCCAGACAATCACATTGTCTGATTTGGAAAGAATTTATTTGCAAATTATGTTGGAAAATAAGTATTTGGTCAATATCAAAAGTTCATCTCAATACTTTGTTATATATCCTTTGTTGGCAATGACAGAGGTCAAACATTTTCTGTAAGTCTTCACAAGGTTGTCACACACTGTTGCTGGTATGTTGGCCCATTCCTGCATGCAGATCTCCTCTAGAGCAGTGATGTTTTGGTGCTGTCGCTGGGCAACACAGACTTTCAACTCCCTCCAAAGGTTTTCTATGGGGTTGAGATCTGGAGACTGGCTAGGCCACTCCAGGATCTTAAAATGCTTCTTACGAAGCCACTCCTTCGTTGCCCGGGCAGTGTGTTTGGGATCATTGTCATGCTGAAAGACCCAGCCACGTTTCATCTTCAATGCCCTTGCTGATGGAAGGAGGTTTGCACTCAAAATCTCACGATACATGGCCCCATTCATTCTTTCATGTACACTGATCAGTCGTCCTATTCCCTTTGCAGAGAAACAGCCCCAAAGCATGATGTTGCCACCCCCATGCTTCACAGTAGGTATGGTGTTTTGCTTTGGTTGCAAACTCAGCATTCTCTCTCCTCCAAACACGACGAGTTGTGTTTCTAACAAACAGTTCTACTTTGGCTTCATCTGACCATATGACATTCTCCCAATCCGCTTCTGGATCATCCAAATGCTCTCTAGCATACTTCAGACGGGCCCGGATATTTACTGGCTTAAGCAGGGGGACGTCTGGCACTTCAGGATCTGAGTCCCTGGTGGCGTAGTGTGTTACTGATGGTAGCCTTTGTTATGTTGGTCCCAGCTCTCTGCAGGTCATTCACTAAGTCCCCCCGTGTGGTTCTGGGATCTTTGCTCACTGTTCTTGTGATCATTTTGACCCCACGGGTTGAGATCTTGCATGGAGTCCCAGATCGAGGGAGATTATCAGTGGTCTTGTATGTCTTCCATTTTCTAATTATTGCTCCCATAGTTGATTCTTCACACCAAGCTGCTTGCCTATTGCAGATTCAGTCTTCCCAGCCTGGTGCAGGTCTACAATTTTGTTTCTGGTGTCCTTCGACAACTCTTTGGTCTTCACCATAGTGGAGTTTGGAGTGTGACTGTTTGAGGTTGTGGACAGGTGTCTTTTATACTGATAACAAGTTCAAACAGGTGCCATTAATACAGGTAATGAGTGGAGGACAGAGGAGCCTCTTAAAGAAGAAGATACAGGTCTGTGAGAGCCAGAAATCTTGCTTGTTTGTAGGTGACCAAATACTTATTTTCCACCATAATATGCAAATAAATTCTTTCCAAATCAGACAATGTGATTGTCTGGATTTGTTTCCACATTTTGTCTCTCATAGTTGAGGTATACCTATAATGGAAATTACAGGCCTCTCTCATATTCTTAAGTGGGAGAGCTTGCACAATTGGTGGCTGACTAAATACTTTTTTGCCCCACTGTATGTACACATATAAACACATAAATACATTTATACACATATAAACACATAGCAGTTCAGTAGCTGAAAACATGTAAAAACATATTTACGCAATATTCATATTTAATAAAATGTTATACTGTGTATTTACTATGAATATTTCACATTCCAATGCTCTGCACATAGCAGAATATGTTCTATGTATTTTTAAATAGATATTCCTAAATATAGCTGTATATATCTATAGCTATATATAATCATGTATAGATGATATAGGTATAGATATATTTTGTAAGAAAAAAACATCATATATAAGTAGAAATATTTATTTCTGAATAACTACAGCATATTGTTCCACGTGAAGAACATTGGAATGTAAAATATTTATATTTTCATGTTGGATTAGTGCACATGAGAATATGCATTTGGGTTAGCGTGGGGTGTTCTTATTCCACTTTATTTCTTCATTGAATTCTATGTGGGAACAAATGAATGTGCACGTGATATTCTATCCTCTGCTTTTTGTGCTTGTCGGGTTAGTGCATGCGAGAAAACAGTTTACTTTCAACTCATAACAAGAGTGCCACCTGACTAGCGCGATAAGCTTACTTCTAGCGCAATTAATGCTCAAGTGGGAGCGTTACATAGTGCTCCACTTGTAATATATCCCTAAGCATTTAAACAGTATAACAAAGTAGGCTGATACATTGAGGCCGAATTATCAAAGGTCTTGCGGACCTGATCCGACAGTGCGGATCAGGTCCGCAAGACCTCGCTGAATGCGGAGAGCAATACGCTCTCTATATTCAGCATTGCACCAGCAGCTCACAAGAGCAGCTGGTGCAACGCCGCCCCGTGCAGACTCGCGGCCAATCGGCCACCAGCAGGGGGTGTCAATCAACCCGATCGTACTCAATCGGGTTGAATTGTGGCGATCTCTGTCCGCCTGCTCAGAGCAGGCGGACAGGTTATGGAGCAGCGGTCTTTAGACCACTGCTTCATAACTGCTATTTCTGGCGAGTCTGAAGACTCGCCAGAAACACGGGCCCACAGGCTCCATACGGAGCTTGATAACTGGGCCTCATTGTATAATTTTAAGATTTTAACGCATTATTTTTGAGTTAAGTTAAATAGATATTTTTCAGGATAAAACCATTAAAGGGATACTGAAACCACATTTTTTTCTTTTGTGATTCAGATAGAGCAGCAATTTTAAGCAACTTTCTAATTTACTCCTATTATCCATTTTACTTTGTTCTCTTGCTATCTTTATTTGAAAAAGAAGGCATCTAAGCTTTTTTTTTATTCAGAACTCTGGACAGCACTTTTGTATTGGTGGATGAATTTATCCACCAATCAGCAAGAACAACCCAGGTTGTTCACCAACAATGGGCCGGCATCTAAACTTACAGTCTTGCATTTCAAATAAAGATACCAAGAGAATGAAGAAAAGTTGATAATAGGAGTAAATTAGAAAGTTGCTTAAAATTTCATGCTCTATCTGAGTCACGAAATTTACTCCTATTATCATTTTTTCTTCGTTCTCTTGCTATCTTTATTTGAAAAAGAAGGCATCTAAGCTTTTTTTTTATTCAGAACTCTGGACAGCACTTTTGTATTGGTGGATGAATTTATCCACCAATCAGCAAGAACAACCCAGGGTTTAAAATGTATGGAACATTGCTACATTAGGTATATTTTTGCATATGAAATAGCTGTCTTTTAATAGAAACCACAAAATCCTCCTTATCTTTTCTAACTATACACAGTAAGAATATC
Source organism: Bombina bombina (assembly GCF_027579735.1). Taxonomy (NCBI): domain Eukaryota; kingdom Metazoa; phylum Chordata; class Amphibia; order Anura; family Bombinatoridae; genus Bombina; species Bombina bombina. Next base: position 1,174,887,550 of record NC_069502.1, read on the forward strand.
AATATCAATATCTAAAGCTCGCTGTTCTGGAGAGATTATCTAAGAAGTCTTGTCGATACTGTTAGGTTCCTTAAACAATGATAAAATGGCAAATGTTGCCGTGAGACCTATTTATCTTGCTACGCAGGTTCTCAGTGTGAAGGGGAGACATTAAACTGCTGAGTACAATTGCAAAAGAATGGTTACTTCTCACTACACATGAGCAGCGAAGAACATTTTCGTCACGAATATTCGGTGGCTGCACTATTCGGTATTCCTTTAGTTTAAAACGAAACGAAAACTGAATTTTCGTTAAACATTTACTTTTTTTTTTCATTAAAATGAATGTGTTTTTCATCTGTAGCTACAATATGTATCTTAATGTGCTCTGGAGAGCATGGAGAGCGTGCATATTACAGGTACATATTAACTGCTTGGAAAAAAAAAAAGGAATCAAATGAATACTGACTATTTTAGGTTTTCTTTATTTTGTTGGTGCATTCATTCTTTATACTGGGCACCGCCATCTTGTGTGCGCGTATTGTTACATCCTGTGATAGGTTTTAGGTTTTCTTTATTTTTTTGGTGCATTCATTCTTTATACTGGGCACCGCCATCTTGTGTGCGCGTATTGTTACATCCTGTGATAGGTTTTAGGTTTTCTTTATTTTGTTGGTGCATTCATTCTTTATACTGGGCACCGCCATCTTGTGTGCGCGTATTGTTACATCCTGTGATAGGTTTTAGGTTTTCTTTATTTTGTTGGTGCATTCATTCTTTATACTGGGCACCGCCATCTTGTGTGCGCGTATTGTTACATCCTGTGATAGGAGCAGTGCACTCTTACAGATCTGATTTTTGACAGCCATACCTCTCATTTCAGTTTAGCTCATATAAGAGAGCGGAAGAGTTATATTTTTGGCGTTTTTTGCCCAGTTTAAAAATTACATAATAAATATAATTTCCAAGATGGCGGCGCCCAGTGTGAAGATGCAGAGCTTCACTAACTGATAATTGTAAGTGGTTAAAATAAGATAATTATTTTGAAGACAGCTGCAGGCACAGAATGTAAAACAATAGCATACTGGGTAGTAATCTGCTACTATAGTTGTTCTCAACATTTTATGTCCCTTTAAGTTGTTACATAAACAAAAACTGAAAATTTGAACAATTTTAGCAAAACACCCATGAAAGAAAACCCCCGGAAAAGAAAAACTGCCCTCTGGGCATCAATTTTGAGAATTTGAGCCGTTATGTCATTCTAAATGGGCCCTGCCATTACATGTCTAAAAATCCTCTTTCAGAAGTGAGGTGCACCGGTGCAATTAGTGGCTTTCTGATTACCAAAAGCAATGGTAAACCCATACATGTCTGCTAATTCTACACACAGGAATCCTAGAGAAGCTTTTGCAAGTGTTTGTCTTATGACAGCACCAGTTATGTATAAATAATTTCTTTGAGAAGCCCAAATTTTGTAATAAAGTTAATGATTTTTTATATGTTTGCATTTGGTACACATCTGACTGCAAACTGGTCACATGAAATATGCCAAATTGGGCCTAGATCAATACCTTGGGTTGTCTACTTTATAAATATATATAGTATTGGGGGTCAATTTTGAGAGTTTGGCCGGTTCTACTATACCAAATAAGAGTTGCCCCACTGCATCATTTTATAATGTGGTATACATAACTTCAGATAAAAACCTTAAAATTATCAAAAATATACGTGTGATCTCATCTAAATCAGAGGAAGCCATTGAGCACATTTTTTTTTCTACAGTTAGAAAGCTACAGGTTTCTGGGGCCTGCCTGGGATAATTAGTGTTTTATTTACTTTTTTTTACCTATTTGGGTACATTTACAATAATTGGACTGCAACGGGTGACTAATGGTTGCTGCTTACAGTTTTTTTTATATAATTAAAAACGTGTTTGCAAATAATTCCCAGAATGTAACGCTCTGGGTTACACTAAAGAGCACTGATCTCACCCCACCTATATTCACTAAACATATATCAGCCCCTAAAGTCTTTCAAAATCTTATGCTATTCTATGCAGGTTTTCACTAAAGCTCACAGGTCTTTCAATTCTTTGCTGAATAGATAATATATAATAACTTGAATCTAGGGAAATGTGATTTCTGCTTACAGACCGAAGACATAGGGCTTTGTGCTTTTGAACGTAAACTAATGTTAAACGACAATAAAGGCAGAGAGAAGCAGAACATAATTTTATTTTAGTAGTATAATTTTATTTTAGTAGTACTATCAAATCACTGTCGGGTTTATTCACAGCTATGTGCTGTTACAGTTTAATCATTTAAATGCACAATGCCTGATCTGAGTGTACATACACTTTAAATTATCTTTTGCTTAATAAAAAAGAGCACTACAAATGATAACATATTTCCCAATCATTAATATTATTGTTATAATTTATTTGTAGAGCAGCAACAGATTCTGCAGTGCTAAATTATAGATGTATGATTCTGTGATAAACTGTTGTTTGATGAAGGTTACCATGTAAAAAGTGCAGGTTTGTTTGTAAGCTTATATCCCAAAGAGAGTGCAAGTGATACTGGGGACAAAACTTGAATAACACAACAGAATCAGAACAGAAGAGTTAAATGCCAGTATTTAAATGCTGTAATTACCCAATCAAAAGAGTGAGCAACTCTCTGCTTTAATTCTGATTGGTTTATTACTTTACAAATCAGTATTTTGCCTTAAAAGATCTATTTAAGAATGGAGGAAACAGGAGGAACTTTGTGACAGCAGCCATTTCTGGATACAGATATGAGTGTTGCTGAATATTTACAGGGATAATAAAACAGTAGCAGACCTATTCAACAGAGGGCCCAGGTGCAAAATTTTTATTTGCCTCCCCACAAAGGTAACTCAGTAGTAAGCAATAGTAATAATATACATCTGCACAAGGATTTTGAGTATAGATGTACAGTGTAGATAAGATGGAACTGCAACCTGCACTAATAAAAGGCTATCTTGCATTAAGATTGTACACATTTGACACACCCCTATGTATTAGACTGGCTGCAACAGCTTCACCAACAGTAGTTCCACCCCTGTAGTAAAGGCTGGCTAAAGCAGCTGACACAAAAGTGGGAAACTTTTATTGAAATTACGTGATTGACTAGGATGTGATAAAGGGCCCGATTCTCTAAAGCTCTATGGGCTGGTGAGATTCTCTAGCAATACTCGCCAGTACTTCTATTTTCCTGGTGAAATAATATAGAGCCCCAATCTTTCCTAAGATATGGTGAGTCCACGGCTTGAGTAATTACTGTTGGGAATATCACTCCTGGCCAGCAGGAGGAGACAAAGAGCACCACAGTTAAACTGCTAAGTATCACTTCCTTACCCACAACCCCCATTCATTCTCTTTGCCTTCGGTGCATGGAGGAGGTGAAGTTTAGGTGTCTGAAGAAAAATTAGCTCCTTTTTACCCTGAGAACAGAGTTTCTCACTAATGAGCGTAAACTGTATTTTCATATGGGAACGAGATTCATACATTACAAAAGGGCACAATGAAAATTGTAATTTAAAAATCATACAAAACGAATAACTGAACCTTTCACTCAAAAATACTTTGGAAAAAAGTGTATTGTTAAGGTGCATCAAAAATCGTAACAAAATTATTCACCAAAAATTGTATTTTATGAAAAACGTAGAATTTGAATGTAAATGACGCATTAATAAACTGTATTAACTATGCACAGCGTAAATCACAATGTAAGTACACTGGCCGTGCAAAAAAAACAATAGAGAATATGTACTTATAAGTGCAAAATACAAAGCGGAACTTTTCATAAAATGGGCTGCATATGGGAATTTCATTGGTCATATATGAAATTGTCTCTCAAATCCCTGCATAATTCTGTAAACATTTTTACTCTACAGATCTTACAGCTTTTTCTTGCAACTTAAATGGTGGTAAACTAATTACTCTGAAAGCAAAACCTATGCATATAAAAATAACAGTGATTTTAAGATACAGTGCCCTGAAAACAGTGTATTTAGATTTGCATTAGGTGTAATATTAAAGTTTAAACATACGCCAGGTTCTTCCTGTGTACTTCGCCCTCTATTGCGAGCCTTGACCAGGGCCAGACTGTGGTGAGGAAGAGGTCTAAATGGGAACATTTTTTAGTGTCCAGAAAAAACTGTTCAGCAGTGTTTTTTTTTTTTAATTGTATGTTAGATTTCTGCATGCAATCATAGTGCTCACTTAGGAACTGGAAGCTGCATGGGAGGCCACACAGGGCGTTCTTTCCTTCTAGATGGGTCTGCCAAGTAACAGAGGGTATTATCATATTTATGGATGGCAGGATCCCATGGAATCCAGCCTTCTGTAGGACATGATAAAAGTTAATCTAGTGGGGGTTCTAGTGGACATAGGGTTCATAAAAAAGGATAGCATTAGGATATGGGCTTATTATGGAAGTGATACGGGGGTATATAGGATTTTTGTGGTGGGGATCTGGAGGTTATAGGATTAATTAGTAATAGGGGTTTAGCAGGTACACGTTTATTGCAGGGGGGATTAGGCAGTCAGTAGTCTTGGGAAATTAAAACTGCTCCCCCTATAAAGGAATAACACTGCTTCCTGTATCATATAGGTTTTCATGCTTGCCATGGAAGAGGTCAGAGGCAGATTACAGGGTAGTTATTACAACCAGCCTCAAGAAACTGACATTAGGTAGTGACAGACAAATAGTATTAATTAGTAGTAGTAATAAGTAGTAATTATTATACAACTGCAAAAATGTACTAATATTGAAAAAAAGCTTCCAACATTATTATTGAATAGGGGTTCTAATTCTGAGTTTAGGCTTAAGGGACATTGAATATTGTTGCATACCAGGAATAAGTTATCCACTATAGATCTCAACCACCTTTACAGTCAGACTATGGAATGGAAATCTAGGCTGGTACTTAACAAATTCACCTCCAAATAATACTACAATTGTAGGGGAATAACAAGTCCTAGAGCAAATCAGCTTCTGGCTATAGGTTGTTACTGACGTCTGGATTGGTATATATAGGATCTTTTTAATCCTAGATGTCCTCTTGTCATGGTGCAAGACATAGTGTATTCAAATGGAAAACAATACCTTCAGATGTGTAGAAAGATATATTACGTACATCACAAACATCAGACATTATAGCAAATCCGTATATATGGCTTCTATAGAAGGCTGATCTCAATTTATATGCGCTTTTAAATATTTCCCAGTTGCTTTTCACATGAAAGAAGTAAAGGCTCAAAAATACAAAGACAAGAAAAACAAAATTAGTTTCTAGAAGTCATAACATCAAAGATTAATGTGTATTTCCCTAGAGTGATGGAATTGCATCTCCTCCTAGGCATACTGGGGATGATGAAAGGGATCTGACTGTAAATTGGCAGTGCCAACCTACCCCCTACATTTGATGCTGATCAAAAGAAAATTTAAATTTGTAAACTGGTAATAGAGCATTGATCCCATAAGTATAATATCCAGTTCATGCTACAACTATTGGTATTTACAAAATAAAAATTAAATATAAACACCAGGATGTATTTTTTTCCTCTGGATGTGGCAGGTTTCACAATTGTTTTATTAAGCCATAGTTAACAATAATCATTACTCTCTATAAACAATAAAAAAATAGCTGCCACAAAAAATAACATTTTCAAACATCAAAAGTAAATAATACATAAACGTTGCTTTCTTGTAATAATCTGTTATAGGGAAAATATACAAGAGTAGGTTATAAACATGTAAGTCGGTTTCACATATTAGTTTATTTTAAAAATGCTGTGTTTGTTTATAGTATATTGTCGTAACATTCTTCATGAATGATTGTAGCTAATATTAATCACATAAATTATATATATATATATATATACACCTCTTTTTGAATATTGTATACCGTTCTGTAAATCATATCTATAGAAGGATATAAATAAGCTAGAAAATGATCAAAGAAGGCCATCATATTATAGTAGAAAAATAAATAAACTTGACATGACGGGACATGCAGACTTTCCAAAATGATTCTTATATGCACACTTTCTGAGGCACCCAATCCTACTGAGCATGTGCAAGTGTTCACAGTGTATAAATATATGAGTCTGTGATTGACTGATCGCTGTCACATGATACAGGAGGCCAGCAAATTTAAGTAAACTTTAAATATGTCAGAAAATAATCTACTGCTGTAATAAGTGCTGTTGAATTACCTTAATTTGTATATTTTACAGGAGAGAATGGAGAGAGGTGATGTAATAGAAGCTAAAGTGTGTTAAAGGGACAGTCCACACCAGAATTTTTGTTGGGTTAAAAGAAAGATAATCCTTTTATTATACATTCCCTAGTTTTGCTTAACCAACACAGTTATATAAATACATGTTTTACCTCTGTGATTACCTTGTATCTAAGCCTCTGCAGACTGCCCCCTTTTTTCAGTTCTTTTGACAGACTTGCATTTTAGCCAATCAGTGCTCACTCCAGGATAACTTCACATGCATGAGCTCAATGTTATCTATATGAAACACATGAACTAATGCCCTCTAGTGGTCAAAATGCATTCAGATTAGAGGCAGTCTTCAAGGTCTAAGAAATTAGCATATGAACCTACTAGAATTAGCTTTCAACTAAGAATACGAAGAGAGCAAAGCAAAATTGGTGATAAAAGTACATTAGAAAGTTGTTTAAAATTACATTACCTATTTAAATCATGAAAGGTTTTTTTTTGGACTTGACTGTCCCTTTAAGGTATTTAATAAAAGCTGAGAAGGCAAGCATTTTTCACAAAAAGAGCATCATTGGAATATGGGGTGCACTCAAGATGAAAGGATAGCAGCAGAGGCGGCTCTACCATTTGGCCAACTAGGCGGTCACCCATAAGGACTCACTTAAACAGGGGCCTCACAGTCTGTTTCTATCTTCATATAGGGATTTTATGTGCAGCATGTACATGGCATGTTGATGAGTAAATAAAACACTCTTGGATAGTTGACATAGACGCATGGGAGGTGCCTGTGTGTTCTGTCCCTGACATTCCGGTTACTACTGTTTATCTAGGGACTGCAAAAGGGGAGATGTGGCTAAGGGGTTTTATTGTGCACCCTTCTTTCCTCCATGTCTAAATGCCACCCCTGTTGTCTCGTTAGTGTCTGAAAACATAAGTAGTATGCTGGGCAGTTATGGTGCATTGTGTGAATGGTGCACAGAGAGTACATATACAGGTGTGATTGAGAGGAGGAGAGAAGAGATTAGTTGTGATCAACTGAAGAACCTGAGGATGTGAGAATTAACCACACACAGCTTAATGAGATGCAATGAGCAGGTGATTGCCTGTTTGAGGGAGCTCCAGAGGAAAATCCTGTCTGTAATGCTGATAATGATTAAAAAAATACAATTATATAAAAAAACATATGACAGGTCTGCTATGATATTCCTTTATTAACTAATTATCTTTCTGCACTATCCCTTTCTCTCTCTTTTTTCTCATCGCTCTATCGCTTCACCTTCTCTTTTTCTGTCCCATTTCTCCCTTTTCTCTCTTCCCCTCCCTTTTCACTCTTTCTATTCACTATCTCTCTGTCTCTCTCTTTACTCTCTCTCTACCCATGCCCTCCTTACTTCTCTCCAATCTTCCTTATCTTTTTCTGCCCATCTCTATTCTATAAGCACTCTCTACATTCTCTTTTCTGTTTTTCTCCACTTTCCCTGTCTTCTCTCTATCTCTGCTATTTCTCCCTTCTTCTTTCTTTTCTCACTCTCTTTCTGTCTTTTACACTTTTCATTCTCTCCTACTTTATTTCTCTCTCCCTACTCTCCCTTTCTCTCTATTTTCTGATTCTCCTCTCTTGTTTATTCCCCCCCTTCACTTTCTATTTCTCTTTACTCTCCCAATCTCGCTTTCCTATTTCCTTCCTCTCTTATTCTCTCTCTTTATTCTTTTATCCTATATTCTCTTCTTTCTCTCTCTACTCTTTTAACTTTTTCTTCTATTTTCTTTCTCTTCTTTCTGTCCATTTTCTCTCCCTTCTTTTTTCTCTATATCTTTCACTATTCTTTATCCTCTGTCTTCATTCTCCTTCTTTCCCCAATCTCTGATCTACCTCACCTCTTGCTTCCTCCTTTCTTTACCCTCACTATTCACTCTTCATTTTCTCTCTTTCTAATTTTTGACTCTACTCTTTCAGCAAAATCCAGAGCAATTCATATTTAGATTTATTTGGTTCATTTTTGCATTTTGCTTTGTGTCGAGGGGCCTCATATTTGATCCTTGCCTAAGGCCTCGCTAACTCAAGAGGATCAGGAGCAATTTACGGCAGTACTTCTTTAGAGAAAGTGTGGTTATTCATGCCAGTCCATCATACCCTAGAGGTAGTATTGCCAAATAATGTAAGGGACTAAGCAAATGCTTGGGATATGCTTTATGTTATCAGAAAAAAAAAACATTAAAAGAATATTAAACCCAAACATTTTCTTTTGTGATTCAGATAGAGCATACATATGTACACAACTTTACAATTTACTTCTATTATCAATGTTGCTTCATTATCTTAGACTCCTTTCTTGAAGAAGCAGCAATGAACTACTGAAGCCAATCACAAGAGCAGTATATGTTCCGGCCCCAATCAGTAGCTAGCTCCCAGCTTCTGAGTCTATCTAGATATGCTTTTTAACAAAGGATATTAAAAAAATAAACAAATTAGATAAAAGAAGTACAATGGAAATTTGTTTAATTTTGTGTGCTCTGTCTCAATCATGAAATAATTTTTTGGGGTTTCATGTCTCTTTAATTAAATTACACTATAGAAAGAAATATGAGGAGACTTTTTGGGCCTTCTGGTTGTTTTCTGGCGTCTAATATAAGTTTCTCTGTTTCTATATCTTGGATAATCTGAATATAAAATATACATTTCCAAACTTCAAAAGAAAAAGTTTCGTTGATAAAAATAAAACGATTTAAAGTACAGCATTAAATAATTCTTTAGTTCCTCTTTTTTATATTTTGAGCTGAGTGTAAAATGATCTTTATGTTCACCAGCCAGCAGCTTATTAGACAGTATCACACTTATTGAATAGATAGACCCAATCAGCACAGCAGTAGTAGTTGCACAATCTAGCTGCGCGATTGCACCTGCTGATTGTGTAAGAGGCAGTTTCTGCACTGGAACAGGAGTGTTCTGCGTCTCCTAAGCAATACTTTAACTGTGTGTTTATTTCTTTGCATGGGGGATAAATACATAGGGCTAGATTACAAGTGGAGCCCTAATTTATCGCACGTTCACAAACGTGCAAAATCGATAAATAACTAGCCATTACAAGTGACTGGATATTCCTACTGTGAGCTCGCGGTAGCAATTATCACTCAGAAAATTAATCAGGGGGGGACTTCCGGGCAGCGGCCATTGCAGGTCGCACTGAGCTTCAGCTCCTGAGTTGTTCACTACTTCTATCTAGTATCTTATTGAAATTTGGGTGATAAACCCTCTAGACCGGTGGATAAGCTCGTCTGAAGACACTCTGACCCAAAAGCAGGGGTTTTGGTCTGTGGTGTGGCCCGTGTGCCCTCAGTACCGGACTTTATCTTGAGGCCTTCCCTTATCATCGAGGCCTCATCTGTCCTCACAACTGCCGCGCCATTGTTGCACGGCCCATATCCTAATTTAGGGGGAGAAAGCAACGCACATCCCGACAGAATGGATGAAAGAGAAACATCACTCATAACTATTCTTGCCAGCTTACTGGATGATCAACTCAAAAGCATTTCTAATCATCTGGCATGTGAATGGGGTAGAGCCTGCACACCTAACCCTTCGACACGTTCTACTGAATCACCGGATACCATACCTCAGTCTGGTGAGCAAATAAGCTGGGACAAACATGACTCGCTAGAAGTGACAATTCCTCCACATCTTATCCCTGAGCCCTGGATCGCATGCAGGACTGTCACTGAGCATGGAGACCGGAATGGCGGCCTTGACAGAAAAGGGATCCCTTCTAAATCTGCAAACAGGAGCCTCTTAACCCTATCAACCACACAAAGGCTTTTAATACGGAGCGAGAGAGTGGGCGATGCTCCAAGTTGCCTTACCTATTCTAGGAGCGGTGTGCTGTGTGGAACTGGGCTCCCGGCTGTGTCTGCTGGAGTTTTCGAGCCAGAGTGTCTGTCACGATCCTGTGCAGGAGCGCCGGCTGCGTTCACCCAGACAGACGGGCTCGTCATGCTTAAGCGGAGGCAGTTGCCTTATGTAGGTTCTTGCCTTCCTCGGGTTGGGGAGGTGAATACCTTCGATCAGTTAAGCAGGCTAACTGGGGACATACAGCAGAGGGTGAGCGGCCCATCCTGTGGAGCACTTGTTAACACTCCAATGATATACAGCCTTGCATTTTGCCCAAAGACTGCTCCTAGATGCGTGAGACACGGAGTGGGTTAGACTAGACGAAGAGACAAGGACTGACACCCTAGGTATATGGCTTGTGTTGCTATGTTTAAAAGGAACTCTGGTGATGGTTTGTCTGATGACCAGTGTGTTCGATAATGGGCCCTTCTGTTCACAAAGTTTTATCATTCAAGACTTTCCTAATGGGTAAATTACCAACGGGACTTATAATATCCACATTCTTATATAGACAGGTCCTGATTTGCTGCAACATTTATTGGGAAACACATATTTATACTTCAGTAGTGGTATTAAGCTCCTCGTGTCATTTACCTGTTTTCCGTTTTGTTTTTGTGGGGTTTTTTTGTTTTCTTCTGTCTGTTTTTGTTCTGTTTGTTAACCTGCCTTTTCTCCATAGGATGTGCCCATGCTTTATGCTTTCCCATCTGATCAATACTAAGCCTCTATAGAGAATAGATGTAGCATTATCCACTCAGTAGCAGTTATACATTTCTTACACTCCGGTCTATTTTTATATTTGTGCCCTAGTCTACGTTTTAAATGTGAAATTAGGCTGACATTTCGACAAAACGCCTCTACGCATTATTTACCACTATCTTATATAGTTCCCAAGTCTCTCCACTAGATGGAAGTAGAGTTCCAGTTATAGAATACCCACCTGGTTTTCCTTTTACAAAAGTCCCTCTTGGATCTGATAGACTTGTTTTCTAGCCTCCTAGGGACACACAGTGTAAGTCCATTCCATTAACACCCTCCACAGTGGTTCTAGCACTGTCTATCAGATGGAGTACTTAAATATTGCAGCTGGGTAACACGTTGCTTATACATCAATGACAGACCTTCAGAAAGTTCTCTCTCCCTACTTTTTTGTTTTATGTTCATTTAATTGTCCTTAATCTGTGTCAAATTTATATTGTAACCTGCTAGTCTCCAATTGGGGCCCAAAAGTGGCCCACTTTGATATATTATTCACTTATTTCTTTATTTTTTTATTTTTATTTTTTTTGCTTTATCTTCCCCAAAAAAAAAAAAACTCCCTACCCTGATTTAATTCCATACCAGGAGGTACAAAAGTGACCTCCATGTTTCAGTAAGGGACAAATGTTTATTTCTGACTTTACCTCAGGTAGCAAGGGGATCTTATATAGATAATTTAGAGGTTATCCCTAAATTGCAGGTTTGGGTGATTAATTGCTTAATCAAAATGATATTCTACTTGAGATTTTCCTATGCCATTGTAACTGTGTTGTTATTTTCGTTTTGCCTGTATCACTTTTGTAACCTCAAATAAAATACTAAAATTTAAAAAAAAAAAAAAAAAAATTAATCAGAGTTCAAACTGATAAAAGTTCCCCAAATGCCCCCAAAATAGAGGGTGTTTTAGTTTTTATGAAAAAAAAGTGGCTTCCCCCCCCCCCCCCCCATATTAAAATACTGCATGTCAAGAGATGCAGGACACGGGATAGAAGGTACAACACTATTTTATTGCAGAGCATGGAAGTATACATCTGGTACAATACTTCTCACTTAGTAACTGCGACATACACAATAACGGACCTAAACCACGGCCCCATCCCGTGACGTCACTTCCCACTCTCATCACATCTTCCCCCTTTTCAAAGGACAAAGCAAACATTTTTTTTTCATTTGAATACATCAAATAACAAGGTATACAAGAAGCATACAACAACAGTTTTGTATAGTATATAACAAATAACAAGTTAAAGAGAATATCTGTATAAACAACATGAATTATATCCTGACTTGAACATCGGGGTAGACTACCCTAGTTCACAGTGACCATGGGATTATTCTGCCCATACTTCCGGTCACTGCTCTAACTAGTGCTAATCCCGATATCAGGCCAGAAGTTTCACCACTCTTCCACTTGATGTAATTCTACATGAACTGTCCACTGATACAGAAGAAGGTGATTGAGAGTCTGCTGGAGGCAAAGACGTATCCCCCTGTGATCTTGCTGAGGGGAAGGCACCCCTTTTAAAACAGGGGATCCCACCGATGGTGGTACTGAGGCATCCAATTCCAAACTCTCAGGTACAGGCTGAAGATGTTTTTGATTTCGACGTGTGACTGTCCCTCCATCAGTAAGGACTACATAAGACCTTGGTTCTGGAGAGCGTCCAATTACCGTAGCATGCGTCTTCCATTTCTTCTCATCATCCAGTTTAATTATGACACTTTGCCCCGCATTCAGCTCCTGCAAGGGCCTCACAGAGTGTCTCCTGTCGTAGAAGAATCAATAGCCCCTTTTTGCCTCTTCATCCCTCCTAAGGACCTCATCCCGAGGAATAGAGCTAGTTGGCTGAAAGACACCAACAGAGGGTAAGGTGGTGCAAATCTGATGTCCTAGCATCAGCTGTGCCGGGCTAAAACCCGTGGCTTGAATGGGAGTCGCCCTATAGAACAAGAGGGCCAGGTACGGCTCAAATTGATTCAAAATCAACTTTGTTGTTTGAACTGCCCTTTCAGACATTCCATTGGCCTGCAGGTAATGTGGACTCAACGTGGAATGGACAAAATCATATTCTCTGCTGAAAGAACTGAACTCTGTGGAAGGAAACTGCATTCTGTTATCACTCACTAACTCCATTGGTATGCCCCACTGGGTGAACAAGCTCTTGAGATGAGTGATAATGGCTTCACTTGTGATTTAATGCAAGGGTGCAATCTCCAAATACCTGGAATAGTAGTAAATCACGACTAGGTACTTTTTCCCATGCAGTTCGCACAAATCAGCAGCTATTTTCTGCCACTGGCCTGCAGGCAGCGGAGTAGAAATCAAGGGCTTCCATCTCTGAGTAGGCCGGCATTCCCGGCAAAAGGCACATTTTGACACATGGCTTGCAATGTTGGAACTGATCCCAGGCCACCATACTGCCGTAGCTGCCCTTTCTCTGCACTTTGTAATGCCCAAGTGGCCATCATGAATACTGCTTAGCATCTCCTGCCGCATGCTAATAGGAATAACAATGCAGTCTTGGAACAGCACCAACTCATCCAGCTCTGTGAGCTGCGACCTTTCTGACTGGTAAGAGCTTAAAGACATCCAGGCTGCCCGACTCTCGGGCCAACCTTCTTTTATGTACTTAATAACTTCTTGAAGGTCTGTATCTAAATATATCTCCTTTCTTATTTGTTCTAGCTTCCCTGAAGAAATGGATTTGGAGGCCAGAACTGAATCTACATACAGCTTCACATCTGATTCCGTTGAAGATTCTTCAGCAGCAGCCAGCGGAAGCCTGGAAAGTGTATCTGCCACACCAGTTGTTTCCCTGGCACATGCACTGCCTGAACGTTGAACCTGAGCAGCCTCATTAGAAGTCTCTGGCATCTTAGGGGTGTCTTATCAATATCATAGGAGTTGATTAGAGGGATTAGCGGTTTATGACCAGTCTCCAGACTAAATTTCTCTAAACCCACTAGGTAAGGCTGGAAGAGCTCACAGGCCCAAACTGCAGCCAGACACTCTTTCTTGATTTGGGCATATTTCAACTCAGCAACAGTCAGTGTACGGGAACAGTATGCAATGGGCTGTAGTTTGTTCTCATTCAACTGCAGGAGGGCAGCCCCTAACCCATAACTGCTCGCATCAGCACTAACCACAGTCTTTTTGGAAGGGTCATAGAACCCCAACACTGGGGTAGACCCCAGCAGGGACTTGACCTACACAAAGGATTCTTCCTGTGAAGGTCCCCAGACCCAGGCAACATCTTTCTTTAGCAACTCTGTGATAGGGTGTAGTATTGTGGATAAATCTGGGAGGAACCTGCCCACATAATTTACAAGGCCCAATATTTGTCTCAGCTCATGTACATCAGAGGGACTTTTCATCTGTTCTATAGCACGGGGTCCGGCTTGATGCCATCCCCATTGATGCTATGCCCAAAGTAACATAACTCAGCTTTCCTAAAATGGCATTTCTCCTTATTTAATTTCAGCCTGGACTCTCTAATGGTCTGCAGCACACAGCTCAATCGCTGATCATGTTCTTTCAATGTAGACCCATACACCAAGAATTCGTCCATGACAACTGCCATGCTCTCGTGGTCTCTTAGGAGAGAACTAATTTCTCTTTTGAAAGATTTCAGGAGCAGAGGATATCCCAAAGGGGAGTCTGCAGAAGCAAAACCGACCTATCGGTGTAATAAAGGTAGTCAGTTTGTGGCACTTTGGATCTAGAGGTATCTGCCAGAAGCTGCTGGAGGCATCCAGTGTAGAGAAGAACTTCGCCCCAGCCAATTTCGGAGCTATGTCTTCAAGTGTCGGCAGCACATATCTCTCTCTCTTCACCGCCTCATTCAGCCTTTTCAAGTCTACGCAGATGCGTATCTTCCTGTTTTTCTTTGCAACAGGCACAATACAATGGGGGCACACCAGTCAGTTGCTTCAGCAACCTCTTCAATAACTCCCATATTCTTCATACGCAGAAGTTCCTTCTCCACAGCTCTCCTGAACTGCTGCACTTCATCCACAATACTCTCAGACCTCAGATCTGCACTTTTGCTTTTTCACCAGTTCACTCTGGCAGGCCATCCTAATAACCCCATCTAATGTTAAATCAGACTCTAACTGTAGCTTCAGTGAGACTTCAGCATCTGCAATTCCTATGACTATTCTGTCTCTGATTTGCTCTTCTTTAGCAACACCAAACTCACAGAATTCAGCTAGTTCATACAGGCTGCACGCAAATGACTCCACAGATTCTCCCACACACTGAGCACGTTTGTGAAAACAAGCCCTCTCATGAATCACATTTCTTTTGGGCACAAAGTGGTCACTGAGATTATTCATAACTATTTTAAAGTCAAATTCTTCCCCTTCTTGGAAAGTAAAGGCATTGAACTCTGGCTCCACATCTTTCCCCATAGAGTATAAAAGAGAATTAACTTGTACTTCACCACTCTCCTTGTCCAGCTTGGAAGCAATCCTGAAGCGCTGAAACCACTGACGCCATGTGGGCCAAGCTGCAGGCTGAGAGAAATCAAAAGGCTCAGGTGGGGTAAACTTTGACATCGTCATCGGTCAGGAAACAGAAGCGCAGGCAAGAACTTCTGACACCATGTCATGAGATGCAGGACACAGCAAAGATGGTACAACTCTATTTTATTGTAGAGCATGGAAATATACATCTGGTAGCATTGACCTCACTAAGTAACTGCGACACAGACAAACGGACCTAAGCCCCGCCCCCATCCAGTGACGTCACTTCCAACTCTCATCACACAGAGAATGGTCCAAAAAGGAGAAAATATCCAGTGAGCGGCAGTTGTGTGGACAAAAATGCCTTGTTGATGTCAGAGGAGAATGGACAGACTGGTTTGAGATAATAGAAAGGCAACAGTAACTCAAATAACCACTCGTTACAACTAAGGTATGCAGAATACCATCTCTGAATGCACAACACATCGAACCTTGAAGTAGATGGGCTACAGCAGCAGAAGACCACACCGGGTGACTACAGTGTACCCCTCTTCTGATGGCTACTTCCAGCAGGATAATGCACCATGTCACAAAGCTCATATCATCTCAAACTGGTATCTTGAACATGAGCTCACTGTACTCCAATGGTCTCCACAGTCACCAGATCTCAATCCACCTTTGGGATGTGGTGGAACGGGAGATTCGCATCATGGATGTGCAGCCGACAAATCTGCAGCAACTGTGTGATGGTATCATGTCAATATGGGCCAAATGTCTGAGGAATGTTTCCAACACCTTGTTGAATCTATGCCATGAAGAATTAAGGCAGTTCTGAAGGCAAAAGGGGGTCCAACCCGGTACTAGCAAGGTGTACCTAATAAAGTGGCCAGTGAGTGTATATGTGTATGCCTTTATATATATATATATATATATATATATATATATATATATATATATATATATATATATATAAATATATATATATATATGTATATATATATATATATATTATATATATATATAGTCTATTTAAAAAAAAAATACAAAACCCAAAGCTAATATTACAACAACAACAAAAAATTACAGAAAATAATAAACGTAACTATCCAAAATAAAACAAATTAAACCTAAACTGATACCCCTATAAAAATAAAAAAATCCCCCCCCCAAAATAAAAACGCCACCTAATCTAATACTAAACTACCAATAGCCCTTAAAGGGCTTTTGTAGGGCATTGCCCTAAGTTAAACAGCTCTTTTACCTAAAAAAAAATACCACCTTAAAAGGTCAATCAACTCTTTAGTGCCCATTAAAAAATAAAAAAAAATCCCTAATCTAAAAAAAAAAAACACCCATAAAAACAAAAACAAAACTTAAGTCTAACCCCGAAATAGGTACTCACAGTTCCTAAAGTCCGGCGGTAAAGGTCTTCTTCCAGGCGGCTCCATCATCTTCTATCTTCATCCTGAGCGAAGTCGGCGCAGAGTGGAGGTGTGGAGCGGTCTTCCCCGGTGCGCGGATCCGGAGTGGCGGTCCTCCACACCTCTGCATTCTTCTTTTGATGCGTGCACAACTGCCGACGGCGACGTTACAAATGTTAATATGTATATATATATATATATATATATATATATATATATACAGTATATATATTTAAAATTGCTGCATTTAGGTTCTGTGCCATGTATAATGGCATCAGACTGAGGCTCCCATTAGAGCCTATGGAAGCATGCTTTTGTGAGCGCAATGCATCCGTGCAATGCGACCACAAGGTCGCATTCGCATTACACCTAACTTGTAATACCATTAGCGTGCGCAAATATTGCTTTAGTGTAAGCTATATTTAACGCTCAACTCGTAATCTGGCCCATAGAGTTTCAGGGTAGTTAGTGTTAAAATTACATGCTTAGAGCATTTAATTTGTTTTCATTAGAATGACCCTTTAAGTTACATAGACTGAGACAGCCTATGGGGACAAACATTAGAGTTTAGATCTTCAGCAGAAGCCATCAATTGCATTTAGGCACTCTAGGGGCATAATTGAAAGTATTTTCAGTGAGCCTCTACTATGCCCTGTTTGTATTTAATCTTTATCAGTATTAACTAGTTAATAATGCTTCACAAGCGTCTACAGTTCCGCTCATTAGACAATAGACAGCACTATACACAGAACTGCCATCTATATTAAAATACATCAACTAGGACAAAGTAGAAGACAGGCGCAGCCCAATTCAAGTGCAGGGTAATTTATTGAGACATAAGTGCAAGTACACAATACATACTCACAAACGTTTAGAAGATAAAACAGCTTATTACCATTTTGATTATACTCTTGAAAAAGTCTGAGCAAACTCAGACGAAACGTACGTAGAGTTTTCTGTACTATACCACCAGGAGCAATTATAGTTCCAGCTCCTCTCACCCAGACCTCACATTATCCGACTGAGATGTTTGTGCCTTGGCTATGAATACGACTACCCGACTGGAGGGATCATTTTAACCTATTTTGCTGTTTTATCTTCTAAACGTTTGTGAGTATGTATTGTGTACTTGCACTTATGTCTCAATAAATTACCCTGCACTTGAATTGGGCTGCGCCTGTCTTCTACTTTGTCCTAGTTTCTGTTCCTGACCGGGTGTAACCTGAGAGCACACACCTTCCACTACGGGCAGCAGCACACCCGGATCTGAACTGCAGAGGTTCCGGGTTCATTAGCTGGGTTGTCCATACCAGCCATCCTGTTGATTCTTGCACCTCCAATTTCCTAATAACAACTACCGGCTTATTGTTTGCCTTCTACTAACCACCAGGACTAAAGCGCTGATACCGGTAACTGTTTGTTTTCTATTAAAATACATCACCATCTTTCACTGTTCCATGGATTGCTTGACGTATTTCTTGCCTTTAATGAATCACATACGTACAGGACAAACAAATGATTAGTACAACAACCATTACATATTAGTTTGCTAGACAGTAATCATTGTGTATTTAGATTTGCATTAGAGTAAATATCTACTTAGTTCTCACATTTTTACAGTCATGTTTTCTATGTAAGATTTCCAGTTTAAACAAATCTAAGCTTTATATTCTTAGGTGCCATCTGATGGGTACTGATCTGACAGCAATATTGAGGCTGCCAAATGCCAGAGCTGCAATGTTGTCATATGTGCAATGCGGTCACAGTCAAATCATATGTGTAACAATAACTAAGGCAGGATCATGTTACCATAACCTTAAGCATAATCCTCAATACTAGCACTAACTTTAACCACAATCTCTAACAGTAACCCTTATTTCTTTCCTAAGATATGGAGAGTCCACAACGTAATTCAATTACTAGTGGAAATATCACTCCTGGCCAGCAGGAGGAAGCAAAGAGCACCAAAGCAAAGCTGTTAAGTGTCACTCCCCTACCCATAATTCCCAGTCATTCTCTTTGCCTCTGTCAATGGAGGTGAAGTTTGGTGTCTGAAGAAATTAATTCCCTTTTCAGGTACTTTTCCCTGCAAGCAAGGATTTGAGTTTAGCTGAGTCCACGTCAATCTCTTCATTAGAGGAGTGGTGGCTTTTAAGCAGTTAGGAAGTTGTGAGGTAGTCCTTGCTTTGTTTCCTAAAATATTGCTGCCTATGGTACAGAAATCCAGAGTTGGTTACTCTATTCTTTCTTTTTCTACAGGTCTCTGTAAGGAGTATGTGTCCTTTCACACCTTGTGAGCTGTCTTCCTGCTGGACAGCTAGACTGCAAGTAAGTGCTTTTGTCTTCTAGGTCTTGGAGACTTCAGAAGAATGTCATATGCAGTAGATGGGGACATTTTTTAAATCCTTTATACAGGATTTTATTTGGCAGTGGGCAGGCACATTATGTTGAGACAATGGGTTAATCTTCCCTTTATTGGGATGTTTTTCCTCTTTGGGCTAATTTTGTTGAAATACTTTATTAATATGTGTGTGTAGCTTATGTTTTATACAGGGATTTATGTGTAAACTTAAAATTTGGCAGTTGGGTTTCTTTGCTTGCTTAGCTAGAACAGACTAACTGACAGACTGCTTGAGTTTTTCTGTAAATTAAGCTCTGGTGTTGTAAACAGAGGGAAGCGCGTGCCTTTTACTTGTTGCATAGGTTTCTCTCTCTGCCGGTCATGTGTCTTCTCTTTGCTGTCGGATATTCCTGGAGCGGCATCATTGAATTTCAGTCTCTTCAGTGTCGATCTACTAAAAGATGGTTTTAGAGACTTCTGGCAGCCAAATTGTGTATAAGTGTTACGGTAAGGCACCTCAGCCTGTCTGAGGTGTAGGGGGCCTGATTGCTTTATTATTTTAAAGAATTTTTGCCTAACGTTAAGCGGCTATGGTATTAAAAATTCTTAAAGTGACAGTGCATTTAAAACATTTCTAAAATTTGGGGAATTTTTTATTTAGTGTTATGGACATGGACCAAGACTCTGTGTCTTTTGGCAAATGCTTGTTATGCCTTGAGACACACATTGTTTTGCCTATGCAATTGTGTGCTGCATGCTTAGCTAGAACACTTCAATTTAAAGATAAATTGTTGCCCTCTGAGCCCAATGTCTCTCAGGATGATGCTGTTCAGGCAATGCCACAGCTTTCTCCTCTAACGTCCCAAGCCTCTATGGCGTCACATACAGTGCCCTGGAGTTCCTCTCAGCCTCTTGGAGGAGTTTATTTGATTGAAGATTTTGCTGCACAGGTATATTCTACGGTATCTGCTGCATTATCTGTTTTTGCTATGTTGGGGAAACACAAGAGGAAAATTAGACATTCAGATAGTAAGGTTTCTGTTCCACCTACTGCTACGCAGGTTGCCCTCCCTCATACGTCTGATGAGGAGGATACATTGGTAGCCTCTGAGAGTGAAATCTCAGATTCAGACAGTATTATTTCTTCATCTGATACTGAAGAAGTAAACTTCAGATTTAAGCTTGAACACCTTTTAGTACTGTTAAAGGTGGTATTGGCTACTTTGGATGACTCAGATACTTCTGTCGTTGTCAACCATAAGAAATCTAGTAAACTTAATAAATACTATGATGTTCCTTCCTCTGTGGAAGTTTTTCCTGTCCCAGACCGTGTGATGGAGATTATTTCACAGGAATGGGAGAAGCCAGCGATTCCTTTCTACCCATCTCCTGTATTTAAAAAGATGTTTCCTGTTGCTGACTCCATTAAAGATTCTTGGTGCACGGTGCCTAAAGTAGAAGGCGCTATTTCTACTCTAGCTAAGAGAACTACGATCCCTATAGAGGATAGCTGCTCCTTTAAGTATCCCATGGACAAAAAGCTGGAAGCTTATTTAAAAAAGATGTATGTTCATCAAGGTCTTCAATGGCAACCTGCAGTTTGTATTGCCACAGTAGCAAGTGCGGCATCTTATTGTTGCGACGCCTTGTCTGAATCAATTTTAGTAGAGACTCCGTTGGAGGAGATACAAGATAGGATTATGGCTCTCAAACTAGCCAATTCCTTTATTTCTGATGCTAACATGCAAGTTATAAGACTGGGAGCCAAGATGTCTGGCTTCACTGTCCTAGCTCGCAGGGCATTGTGGCTAAAATCTTCAGACTCGCCAGAAACACAAGTTATGGAGCAGCGGGAGACCTTCCTAGGTGATTGTAACCACGGACGCCAGCCTGCTAGGCTGGGAAGCAGTCTGGGACTCGTTAAAGGCACAGGGACTATGGACTCGGGAGGAGTCTGCTCTCCCCATAAACATCTTGAAGTTGAGAGTGATTTACAATGATCTGATGGCTTGGCCTCAATTTTCTTTAGCCCGGTTTATCAGGTTTCAGTCGGACAACATCACCTCAGTGGCTTACATCAACCACCAGGGAGGAACTCTGAGTTCCTTAGCCATGAAGGAGGTGGTACAGATTATTCAGGGGGCAGAAGCTCACAATTGTCTATCTGCCATCCACATTCCTGGAGTGGACAACTGGGAAGCGGATTTCCTGAACAGACAGACATTTCATCCTGGGAAGTTGGCTCTCCATCCAGAGGTGTTTTCCAGGTTAACCCTCAAATGGGGGGTGCCGGAGTTGGAACTGATGGCATCTCGGCAGAACGCTAAGCTTCCAAGGTATGGATCAAGGTCAAGAGATCCTCAGGCTGCTCTGATAGATGCTCTGGTGGTTCCTTGGGATTTTGTTTTATACCTGTTTCCTCCATTTGTGCTCCTTCTATAAGTTATTGCTCGTATCAAGCAAGAGAGAGCATCGTAATTCTGGCCATGCAGGATCTGGAATGCAGACCGAGTGAAGATGTCATCTCGGCTGCCTTGGAGGTTGCCTCTGAGGAAGGACCTTCTAACTTTGGATCCATTCCTCCATCCAAATCTTGTTTCTCTGAAGCTGACTGCTTGGAGATTGAACGCTTAGTTATGTCTAAGCGTGGATTTTCTGAATCGTTCATTGAGACCATGATCCAGGCTTGTAAGCCTGTTACTCGAAAAATTTACCATAAGGTATGGCGTAAATATCTTTATTTGTGTGAATCTAAGGGCTACTCTTAGAGTAGGGTCAGAATTCCTAGAATTTTGTCTTTTATCCTGGAAGGTCTGGAGAAAGGATTGTCATTCAGTTCTCTGAAAGGTCAGCTTTCTGTATTATCTATTTTGTTACACAAGTGTCTGGCGGATGTGCCAGATGTTCAATCTTTTTGTCAGGCCCTGGTCAGAATCAGACCTATGTTTAAACCTGTTGCTCCTCCTTGGAGCTTTAATCTTGCTTTTAAAGTTTTACAGCAGGCTCCGTTTGAGCCAATGCATACCATAGATATTAAGTTGCTATCTTGGAAGGTTTTGTTTCTTATTGCTATCTCTTCTGCTCTGAGAGTTTTGGAACTTTGCAGTGTGATTCGCCTTACCTTATCTTTTATGCGGATAAGGCGGTTCTTCGTACTAAATTGGGGTTTCTTCCTAAAGTGGTTTCGGATAGAATTTTTTTTAGGAAATTGTTGTTCCTTCTCTCTGTCCCAATCCTTCTTCTCATAAAGAACGTCTGTTGCACAACTTGGATGTTGTGCATGCTTTAAAATTCTGCCTAAAGGCAACTAAGGATTTTCGCCAGTCTTCTGCCCTGTTTGTTTGTTTCTCAGGAAAGAGGAAGGGTCAGAAGGGTCAGAAGGCTACTTCTACTTCTCTTTCTATTTTGTTATTCCTTTTCCATTTCCCTTTGGTTGAATGACTGGGGATTATGGGTAGGGGAGTAACACTTAACAGCTTTGATGTAGTGCTCTTTGCCTCATCCTGCTGGCCAGGAGTGATATTCCCACTATTAATTGAATGACGTTGTGGACTCTCCATATCCGGAAAAAATAACCATTATGCTTAACCCTATTAATTGCTCTAAACCTAAATTCAATCTCTAACTGTAAACATTGCCCTAAACTCAATCCACAGTCTTTAACTTGAGCTCAACCCCCATCATGTACCTTTATATCATTCCTTAGCTCTTATACTAAACACAGTTCCTAAGCCTTACCTTAACCCTAGTCTATATCATTAACCCTAGTCTCTAGCCTTAACCCTAGTTTATATCCTTAACCCTAGTCTCTAACCTTAACCCTAGTCTCTAACCTGAACCATAATCTCTAACCTTAACCCTAAGCCTTACCTTAACCGTAGTATCTAACCTTAACTATAGTCTTGAACCTTAAACCTAGTCTCTATCCTTAACCCTAGTCTCTAACCTTAACCCTAGTCTCTAACCTTAACCCTAATCCTAACATTAAGACTAGTCTCTAAATTTAACCCTAAAACTAATCTCTTACCCTAAAAATGACCTCAATCATAAACTGTTACCCTAAATTCAATCCCTAACCATAATCCTAAATTCAAGGTCGTTAGCCCTTACCCTAAACTCAAAACCTAGCCCTTAAATAAATATAACCCCTATATTCAACCCTAAACTTAATCCCTAATCTTAATCCTAAAGCAAATGTCAGTTTTAAAATAACCTTTACCCTAAACTCATTCCCTTTTACCTAACCATAATCTCAATATCTGTCCCTAGCCCCTACAGTAAACTGAACCCCTATCTTTAAATATAAATGTAATCCCTAATTTTAGTCCTAAAGCTAATGTGTGTTTTAAAATAACACTTACCCTAAACTAAATCCCTTTTCTCTTGTTAAGTGTATCCAGTCCACGGATCATCCATTACTTGTGGGATATTCTCCTTCCCAACAGGAAGTTGCAAGAGGATCACCCACAGCAGAGCTGCTATATAGCTCCACCCCTCACTGCCATATCCAGTCATTCTCTTGCAACTCTCAACAAAGATGGAGGTAGTAAGAGGAGAGTGGTGTATTATAGTTAGTTTCTTTCTTCAATCAAAAGTTTGTTATTTTTAAATGGTACCGGAGCATACTATTTTATCTCAGGCAGTATTTAGAAGAAGAATCTGCCTGCGGTTTCTATGATCTTAGCAGAAGTAACTAAGATCCACTGCCGTTCTCACATATTCTGAGGAGTGAGGTAACTTCAGAGGGGGAATGGCGTGCAGGTTTTCCTGCAATAAGGTATGTGCAGTTAACATTTTTCTAGGGATGGAATTTGCTAGAAAATGCTGCTGATACCGGATTGATGTAAGTTAAGCCTAAATGCAGTGATTTAATAGCGACTGGTATCAGGCTTATTAAAAGAGATACATACTCTTATAAAAGTACAATATAAAACGTTTGCTGGCATGTTAATCGTTTTTATATATGTTTGGTGATAAAACTTATTGGGGCCTAGTTTTTTTCCACATGACTGGCTTGATTTTTGCCTAGAAACAGTTTCCTGAGGCTTTCCACTGTTGTAATATGAGTGGGAGGGGCCTATTTTAGCGCTATTTTGCGCAGCAAAAATTACAGACAGAGACATTCAGCTTCCCTCTGCATGATACAGGACATCTCTGAAGGGCTCAAAAGGCTTCAAAAGTCATGTTTGAGGAAGGTAACAGCCACAGTAGAGCTGTGGCAGTTGTTGTGACTGGTTTTAAAAACGTTTTTGTCATTTATTATTCCGTTTTTGGTATTAAGGGGTTAATCATCCATTTGCAAGTGGGTGCAATGCTCTGCTAACTTGTTACATACACTGTAAAAATTTTGTTAGTGTAACTGCCTTTTTTCACTGTTATTTCAAATTTTGTCAAAATTTGTTTTTCTTAAAGGCGCAGTAACGTTTTTTATATTGCTTGTTAACTTGGTTTAAAGTGTTTTCCAAGCTTGCTAGTCTCATTGATAGTCTGTATAAACATGTCTGACACAGAGGAAACTACTTGTTCATTATGTTTAAAAGCCATGGTGGAGCCCCATAGGAGAATGTGTACTAAATGTATTGATTTCACCTTAAACAGTAAAGATCAGTCTTTATCTATAAAAGAATTGTCACCAGAGGGTTCTGTCGAGGGGGAAGTTATGCCGACTAACTCTCCCCACGTGTCGGACCTTTCGCCTCCCGCTCAAGGGACTCACGCTAATATGGCGCCAAGTACATCAGGGACGCCCATAGCGATTACTTTGCAGGACATGGCTGCAATCATGAATAATACCCTGTCAGAGGTATTAGCCAGATTGCCTGAATTAAGAGGCAAGCGCGATAGCTCTGGGGTTAGACGAGATACAGAGCGCGTAGATGCTGTAAGAGCCATGTCCGATACTGCGTCACAATATGCAGAACCTGAGGACGGAGAGCTTCAGTCTGTGGGTGACATCTCTGACTCGGGGAAACCTGATTCAGAGATTTCTAATTTTAAATTTAAGCTTGAGAACCTCCGTGTATTGCTTGGGGAGGTATTAGCTGCTCTGAATGACTGTGACACAATTGCAGTGCCAGAGAAATTGTGTAGACTGGATAAATACTATGCAGTGCCGGTGTATACTGATGTTTTTCCAATACCTAAAAGTCTTACAGAAATTATTAGTAAGGAGTGGGATAGACCCGGTGTGCCTTTTTCTCCACCTCCTATATTTAGAAAAATGTTTCCAATAGACGCCACTACACGGGACTTATGGCAGACAGTCCCTAAGGTGGAGGGAGCAGTTTCTATTTTAGCAAAGCGTACCACTATTCCGGTTGAGGACAGTTGTGCTTTTTCAGATCCAATGGATAAAAAATTAGAGGGTTACCTTAAGAAAATGTTTATTCAACAAGGTTTTATTTTACAGCCCCTTCCATGCATTGCGCCTGTCACTGCTGCGGCGGTGTTCTGGTTTGAGGCCCTGGAAGAGGCCATCCATACAGCTCCATTGACTGAAATCATTGACAAGCTTAGAACACTTAAGCTAGCTAACTCATTTGTTTCTGATGCCATTGTTCATTTGACTAAACTAACGGCTAAGAATTCCGGATTCGCCATCCAGGCACGTAGGGCGCTATGGCTTAAATCCTGGTCAGCTGACGTGACTTCAAAGTCTAAATTACTCAACATTCCTTTCAAGGGGCAGACCTTATTCGGGCCTGGTTTGAAAGAAATTATTGCTAACATTACTGGAGGTAAGGCTCATACCCTTCCTCAGGACAGGGCCAAATCAAAGGCCAAACAGTCTAATTTTCGTGCCTTTTGAAATTTCAAGGCAGGTGCAGCATCAACTTCCTCTGCTTCAAAACAAGAGGGAACTTTTGCTCAATCCAAGCAGGCCTGGAAACCTAACCAGTCCTGGAACAAGGGCAAGCATGCCAGAAAGCCTGCTGCTGCCTCCAAGACAGCATGAAGGAATGGTCCCCTATCCGGCAATGGATCTAGTAGGGGGCAGACTTTCTCTCTTCGCCCAGGCGTGGGCAAGAGATGTTCAGGATCCCTGGGAGTTGGAGATCATATCTCAGGGATATCTTCTGGACTTCAAAGCTTCTCCTCCACAAGGGAGATTTCACCTTTCAAGATTATCTGCAAACCAGATAAAGAAAGAGGCATTCCTACGCTGCGTGCAAGACCTCCTTGTAATGGGAGTGATCCATCCAGTTCCGCGGAAGGAACAAGGACAGGGTTTTTATTCAAATCTGCTTGTGGTTCCCAAAAAAGAGGGAACCTTCAGACCAATTTTGGATCTAAAGATCTTAAACAAATTCCTCAGAGTTCCATCATTCAAGATGGAAACTATTCAGACCATTTTACCCATGATCCAAGTCTCATACAGAGATAGTCCTGGCATTTCTGAGGTCGCATGGGTGGAAAGTGAACGAAGAAAAGAGTTCTCTATCTCCTCTCACAAGGGTTTCCTTCCTAGGGACCCTTATAGATTCTGTAGAAATGAAAATTTACCTGACGGAGTCCAGGTTATCAAAACTTCTAAATACTTGCCGTGTTCTTCACTCCATTCCGTGCCCCACGGTGGCTCAGTGCATGGAAGTAATCGGCTTAATGGTAGCGGCGATGGACATAGTGCCATTTGCGCGCCTGCATCTCAGACCACTGCAATTATGCATGCTCAGTCAGTGGAATGGGGATTTCACAGATTTGTCCCCTTTACTAAATCTGGATCAGGAAACCAGAGACTCTCTTCTCTGGTGGTTATCTCAGGTCCATCTGTCCAAGGGTATGACCTATCGCAGACCAGATTGGACAATTGTAACAACAGATGCCAGCCTTCTAGGTTGGGGTGCAGTCTGGAATTCCCTGAAGGCTCAGGGTTCATGGACTTAGGAGGAGAAACTCCTCCCAATAAATATTCTGGAGTTAAGAGCAATACTCAATGCTCTTCTAGCTTGGCCTCAGTTAGCAACACTGAGGTTCATCAGATTTCAGTCGGACAACATCACGACTGTGGCTTACATCAACCATCAAGGGGGAACCAGGAGTTCCCTAGCGATGTCAGAAGTCTCCAAGTTAATTCGTTGGGCAGAGACTCACTCTTGCCTCCTATCAGCGATCCATATCCCGGGCGTAGAGAACTGGGAGGCGGATTTTCTAAGTCGTCAGACTTTTCATCCGGGGGAGTGGAAACTCCATCCGGAGGTGTTTGCTCAGTTGGTACATCGTTGAGGCAAACCAGAACTGGATCTCATGGCATCTCACCAGAACGCCAAGCTTCCTTGTTACGGATCCAGGTCCAGGGACCCAGAAGCGATGCTGATAGATGCTCTAGCAGCTCCTTGGTTCTTCAACCTGGCTTATGTGTTTCCACTGTTTCCTCTGCTCCCTCGTCTGATTGCCAAAATCAAACAGGAGAGAGCATTGGTGATTCTGA
The DNA here is from genome assembly GCF_027579735.1 of Bombina bombina. Lineage (NCBI taxonomy): Eukaryota > Metazoa > Chordata > Amphibia > Anura > Bombinatoridae > Bombina > Bombina bombina. The sequence continues at coordinate 1,174,915,086 of NC_069502.1, forward strand.
TAGCGCCTGCGTGGCCACGCAGGACCTGGTATGCAGATCTGGTGGACATGTCATCCTTTCCACCGTGGACTCTGCCTCTGAGACAAGACCTTTTAATACAAGGTCCTTTCAATCATCTGAATCTAATTTCTCTGAGACTGACTGCATGGAGATTGAACGCTTGATCCTATCAAAGCGTGGCTTCTCCGAGTCAGTCATTGATACCTTAATACAGGCACGAAAGCCTGTCACCAGGAAAATCTACCACAAAATATGGCGTAAATATCTTCATTAGTGTGAATCCAAGAATTACTCATGGAGTAGGGTTAGGATTCCTAGGATATTGTCCTTCCTTCAAGAGGGTTTGGACATAGGATTATCAGCTAGTTCTTTAAAGGGACAGATTTCCGCTCTGTCTATTCTTTTACACAAGCGTCTGGCAGAAGTTCCAGACGTCCAGGCATTTTGTCTGGCTTTAGTTAGAATTAAGCCTGTATTTAAACCTGTTGCTCCTCCATGGAGCTTAAACTTGGTTCTTAAAGTTCTCCAAGGGGTTCCGTTTGAACCCCTTCATTCTATTGATATCAAACTTCTATCATGGAAAGTTCTGTTTTTGATGGCTATTTCCTCGGCTCGAAGAGTCTCTGAGTTATCTGCCTTACATTGCGATTCTCCTTATCTGATCTTTCATTCAGATAAAGTAGTTCTGCGCACAAAACCTGGGTTCTTACTCAAGGTGGTTTCTAATAAGAATATCAATCAAGAGATTGTTGTTCCATCATTGTGTCCTAATCCTTCTTCGAAGAAGGAACATCTTTTGCATAATCTAGACGTAGTGCGTTTCGTCAAACATCTAACCTGTTTGTTGTTTACTCTGGAGAGAGCAGAGGTCAAAAGGCCTCAGCAACCTCTCTTTCTTTTTGGCTTCAGAGTATAATCCATTTAGCCTATGAGACTGCTGGACAGCAGCCCCCTGAAAGGATTACAGCTCATTCTACTAGAGCTGTGGCTTCCACCTGGGCCTTTAAAAATGAGGCTTCTGTTGAACAGATTTGCAAGGCTGCGACTTGGTCTTCGCTTCATTCCTTTTCAAAATTTTACAAATTTGATACTTTTGCTTCTTCGGAGGCTGTTTTTGGGAGAAAGGTTCTACAGGCAGTGGTTCCTTCCGTTTAAGTTCCTGCCTTGTCCCTCCCATCATCCGTGTACTTTAGCTTTGGTATTGGTATCCCACAAGTAATGGATGATCCGTGGACTGGATACACTTAACAAGAGAAAACATAATTTATGCTTACCTGATAAATTTATTTCTCTTGTAGTGTATCCAGTCCACGGCCCGCCCTGTCCTTTTAAGGCAGGTCTAAATTTTAATTAAACTACAGTCACCACTGCACCCTATGGTTTCTCCTTTCTCGGCTTGTTTCGGTCGAATGACTGGATATGGCAGTGAGGGGAGGAGCTATATAGCAGCTCTGCTGTGGGTGATCCTCTTGCAACTTCCTGTTGGGAAGGAGAATATCCCACAAGTAATGGATGATCCGTCGACTGGATACACTACAAGAGAAATAAATTTATCAGGTAAGCATAAATTATGTTTTCCTAATCCTTTTACTTGTACTTATATTTTTTTTATTGTTTTGTAGTAAAAGACAGAACAAGTAACAAAATCTATATTTCCAGTAACTTTATAGCCACAATCAGTGTTAGAAAAACAGTATTTAAAACTAAAAAAAAAAATTAATGTTGTAAAGTCTTAAGATAAGATGGAAATGTAACAAAGTCACTGAACCCGGGTAATTTTGTATCTTAAGCTTTATAGAGGCTCCTAGTGGGTGAGTAAAAAAATAAAACAACTCAGAAGTCCCCTAAACACAAATGTTTAGTTTGCTTTTTTTCTGGAGACACAAAAACTATGACACACATAGTTCTTCTTTTCCTTGGAGGCCACAAAAATAGTACAAAAGGCTGGATGTGGTCCAAAGGCGACAAGATGCCCATCCATGATCTAAATGATGTCTGACATAGATTTTAGTGTATGTCTAAATCAATATTTAAATGCAATACTAAATAGTTCATGAAAGCGATGTTTGCGCTCCACTGTGTAATATCAGTGCACGCCACTCCCGCCAACTTTAGCGCCAAAATACTGCCTAGTGGAGTAATGTTATAAAAAAATAAAGATGTTGCTATCTTTATTTGTTTTAATAAAATACACTAGACTGTATTTGGGGGGCATTTGGGGTACATTTATAATGTTAACCAGAGATCTGATCTTGGGGTTAATTTTATAAGCACTAATTGCTACTGCAAGTTTGCTGTAGCAATAACCAGACACTTGTAATGGCTGATTAATTATTTCATTCCCGCAAATGGGCAAATATGCCCATTTGCGGGTGCTCGATAATTTAGTGCTCCACTTGTAATCTAGTCCAATATTTGAATGTTTATGTATGATATTTGTTTAAACATGTATATGTCCAGTTACAAATATTTGCACATATTTATTTAAAATAACTTGTATCGTGTAAGTGTAGATGGAGAAATAACAGAAGATTGTATGACATTTCTAGAGATTATCTGTATGTAAGTGTGTAGGCTCATACAGAGAGAGACGCCCTCTACCAGGAATGAACAACACCTCAATAGCTTCTTCTATGATGCGTTACCACTTAGGAGCAGCCTCTCTTAGACATAGGGGCCTATCTATCATAGGGGCCCGTGTTTCTGGAGAGTCTTCAGACTCGCCAGAAACAGCAGTTATGAAGCAGCTGTCACAAAGACCGCTGCTCCATAACCTGTCCGCCTGCTCTGAGCAGGCGGACAGACATCGCCGGAATTCAATCCGATCGAGTGTGATCGGGTTGATTGACACCTCCCTGCTGGCGGCCCATTGGCCGTGAGTCTGCAGGGGGTGGCATTGCACCAGCAGCTCTTGTGAGCTGCTGGTGCAATGCTGAATACGGAGAGCGTATTGCTCTCCGTATTCAGCGAGGTCTGGCGGACCTGATCCGCACTGTCGGATCAGGTCCGCCAGACTTTGTTAAATAGAGGCCAAAATGTGCTTTTCACAGAACTTTCCTGAAGTAAATCAGTCTGATCCCGCCTAAGAAGGTCAGTCCAGACCTGAAATACCAGACAATTCTCCTCCTGACAAGGAACATGGCAACTCCAGATGATCGTTTCGGCCTCCTTTGGGCCTCGTCAGTGAGGTGCAGCCAAATTTCTCTATGCACATTGAGCAAGGAGTCCACGTCTGGTTCCCCCATCACCCTTAGGGAGACCTCCCCAGGGTTATATTACAAATACATACAGAAAGGGAAGTTCTCTTCTAGGGATGTACAGAAGCTCAGTAGCTTGTTTTATGGCAACTTACCACCCAGGAGCACCCTCTTTTAGCCCAATTGTGCCTTTTACAGAGGAAAAAACAATGTGCAGGATCACACTGGTGCCATTTTACTGCACACCTGGAGCAACCTAAGTAGTGTTTTTATGTAAGTTATATTTCTGTGAATAAAACATTCAAGAAGTGTTTGCTGTTTGGGGAATAACATTTTGCTTTCAAAGATTTAGCTCCATCAAGTGTGAATATTTGAGGCTTGATTTTGTATCATTTGAAGTAAATTGTTTATTGGAAATAAATTCAACATTGGAATAGTTTTATATTCTTTATTTTCTGCACTTCTTTGGATTAATAAAAAAGAAAGGGTTAATTTGTATGATGTTTAAATACTAAAAAACAATTATTGTGATTTATTTCTACAGAATTAATATCTTCTTTAGTGTACATGTTGTGTCTTCAATATTGTTGTAACAGATATTCTGCAATAGGTTACAGAACAGGGATCTACTTATGCCCGATTTTAAGAAAATTACGCATTTGTAGCATGCTCTGAATGTTAAGAAAAATCAGGGTGTTCTTGGGTTTTTAAAATAAATAATACACAGGGTTAATGATTTCCCACATCAGCAGATAAGAAACTGTAGTGAAGGGGGTGAACCTTATATAGTGCCATAGCAACTGTGAGGGAAATGGAAGTGAGGCTTGAAGCGTAACACATCCATGAAAATAGCGCAGAAATATTAAAACTTAAAAAAAATAAGAATTAAATAGAATATTAATGGGTCCCCTCCACACTAATGATCTGAAATATACTTGTCAGCCATGCTTACCAGAGAGGCATGCTATGCTAGAGCCAAGCTGCGCTATTAATGGTTCCAGGATGACACACTTCCCTGCAGTATTAATGGTTTTCAGAAATAGTTGCAAGCCACAGTATTATTCCTTGTTAGCTGCAGGCAGGTCAACAGGGAACAATAGCATGGCTTGGATCAATACAAGCAGGGCTGGAAAGCCACAGCAGACGAGATGTATACTATGGACCACATTAAGGGAAAAGTCGGTCGACTTGTAGAACGGGGTCAATGTTTTGGGCACCACTGTTATATAAAAACCTCTAGTCAAACATTTGTACTATGTGACTGGAGCCACAAGCAGGCTGTGTGACTGGAACCACAGGTTTCTAACCGAAACGTTGTGACTGTCTTTTGGCATGTTTCAATAAATAAATGGATACATTGAAACTTTAGTGCTGCTTTAAGGCTACATTGAATTGACTTCAGGGGAGTGCAACTACCCTTAAGCATGCACCTCTCTTCAACTGATATCAGTTGGTGCTGGACATTCTTTGTTACCCCTGGAACCACAGGCAGGCAGGCAGGCTGTGTGACTGGAACCACAGGCAGGCTGTGTGACTGGAACCGCAAGCAGGCAGGCAGGTTGTGTGACTAGAACCATAAGCAGTCAGGAATGTTGTGTGACTGGAACCATAAGCAGGCAGGCAAGTTGACTGGAACCACAAGCAGGCAGGCAGGTTGTGTGACTGGGACTACAAGCAGGCAGGCAGGTTGTGTGACTGGAACCACAGGCAGGCAGGTAGGTCGTATAACCGGAACCACAGGCAGACAGGTAGGTTGTGTAACTGGATCCACAAGTAGGCAGGCATGTTGTGTGACTGGAACCATAGGCAGGCCATCAAGTTGTGTGACTGGAGCCCAAGGCAGCCAGCAGGTTGTGCAACTGGAATCACAAGCAGGCAGACGGGTTGCGTGACTGGATCCACAGGCAGCCAGTAGGTTGTGTGACTGGAACCATAGGCAGGCAAATTGTGTGACTGAAACCATAGGCAGGCAGGTTGTGTGACTGGAACCATAGACAGGCAGTCTGTGTTGATGGAACCACAAGCAGACAGGCAGACTTTGTGACTAGAACCATAGGTATGACTATCTTAAGGGAAAAGTTGGTCGACTTGTAGACTGGGGTAAATGTTTTGGGCACCACTGTTATAGAAAAACCTCTAGACAAACATTTGTGCTATGTGACTGGAACCAAAAGCAGGCAGGCTGTGTGACTGGAACCACAAGCAGATATGCAGACCTGTGTTACTGGAACCGCAAGATGGTAGGCAGGTTGTGTGTCTGAACAAGCAGGCAGAAGGTTGTGTGACTGGAACCATAGACAGGCAGTCTGTGTTGATGGAACCACAAGCAGGCAGGCAGGTTCTGTGACTGGAACCATAGGCATGAAGAATGTGTTACTGGAACCATAGACCGGCATGCAGGTTGTGTGACTGGAACAACAAGCAGGCAGAAGGTTGTGTGACTGAAACCATAGGCTGGCAGGCTGTGTTGATGGAACTACAAGCAGGCAGGCAGGTTCTGTGACTGGAACCATAGGCATGAAGACTGTGTGACTGGAACCATAGACCGGCATGCAGGTTGTGCGACTGGAACCATAGGAAGGAAAATTGTGTGACTGGAACCATAGGCTAGAAGGCAGGTTGTATGACTGGAGCAAGAGGCAGGCAGGTTGTGTCACTGAAGCAAGAGGCAGGCAGGTTGTGTGACTGGAACCATAGGCAGGCTGTGTTGATGAAACCACAAGCAGACAGGCAGGCTGTGTGACTGGAACCATAGGCACGAAGGTTGTGTAACTGGAACCATAGGCATGACAGTTGTGTGACTGGAACCATAAGCAGGAAGGTGGTGTGACTGGAACGATAGACAGGAAGGTTGTGTGACTGGAAACATAGGCAGGAAGGTTGTGTGACTGGAACGATAGACAGGAAGGTTGTGTGACTAGAACCATAGACAGGCAGGTAAGCTGTGAGACTGAAATTTAGTAATTTTATCTGAAGAAGGTAGATGCAGATAAGGTTAGAATTACTGATCACAAAGTTGTAGAGTATATTGGTCAGTATGAGAGACCAAGCTAGCATATTTAAAAAGCTGGCTATATCTTTATGTACAAGAGGGAAACCCAATATAAATGGAAGAAATACTTCTTTAGATTGATTTTTTCTTTCTTTCTGTTTTTGTTTTATTTACTAGGGACGCACTTTCACAAGAATAAATCCAGCTCTGAAAAGAGCCCAATGTAAGAAGCGACCACCTACTTTCGCCTTTGGTTCCTTACTAATGATCTGAATGCACATCCCTACTATATATACACTAAGAATGCATAAGTAGTAAAAAAGTTCAGCTATCACAAGGCAGAATCGTTTTTTTATCTTTTAGAAGCTGGTTCTCAATAAGAAAAAAAAACCTGTTTAGTTCCTATTATCCTATGGAGCTTGTTCACGTGAAGTGAAACTCTCTAAATCTTAGTAAATTTATATCATACAATAACAAAGAAATCAGACATATTTGTCTGCAAGAAACGTGTATGTTATACTGCAGTAAGGTCGACTCACAACAGCACAAGTCAATCAGTCAGTGATTTAACTTAAAAGCCACATAATTTGCCAGGTGATGAACTGGGTGTTAAATTCTCAAGACTTTGTGATACCTTTAAATGGACCAACAAAATCAAAGTTTTTTTATTTTTTATTTAATTTCTTTATTAAGAATTCATCATAATTACAATGTATAGTCAAAATATCTCGTTACAAAATTACTAAGTTTGTTTTAATAAATATCATATAACCTTGTAAATCAATAGCAAGAAGTCACTGAAAAAAACAGATGCAATTATCCCTTTAAAGCAGAATATTTCCAGCCTAGATATATGCTGATGATGAACATTCAGCCCCTTCAATTACCTTCTAATTCTTTATAACTTCACACCTGTGATTTAGTTTACAAAGTAGTTTGTTATTTGCACCTGCAGATTTGATGTTAAATTATGTATAAATGTTCAGTTTTGACACAGAGAATGTGTAGTCTTTTCTGATGGGAAATTTAAATGCAGATATATAACTATTATAGATATAATATCACCATTCTATTTTAACCCCCTGCCTGCAAAAGGAGCTAGCAATATTACTCACCAGAGGGTTAAGCAACTCCCATTGAATTATTAGCTGTGGTTTTGGGCTGTCTGGATTCTTGATTTATCACAACATAAAAGAACAAATCTCATATTCTATTAAATTGAATCTGCTCACATTGTTAAAGTCTACTGCTAAATCTAACTCTCTAAAATAATATTTAATATACATTTCTTCATGTGTTCTCAAACAGAAATAGTATTATGCATTGTAAGAAATAAACATAATTATACCATATGCTTTGAAACAAGGAAACAAGGGGCATAGACTGATGTTCAGAAGAAAACACAGCTATTTCCTTCAAAGGTATCCAAGTGAATAGTGATATTGTTAGACTAATTCAAAGGGTTATAATTGGCAGAACTGAAATTGACTTAAGTGCATTTCAGTTTTGAATAAAATTATGTTAGCATTATACTTCTATAAGTAAAAGTATTTCTATTAACATTTATCTCTGTTTCATTGGGATATGCACATGCACTGTGCTCCGGCATTCAAATACCAAATCTGCTCAGAAAGTCAGTGGGGCTTTAATGTCATCGCTGACATGACACGCCAAAGGTACGCTATTTACATACAGGCGCGCAGAGCACTTGCAGCATACATACATATGTATGCTGCAGAACTGATAACTTACTGGAAGTTTTTCTTGCTTCTATTCTAAATTGAAACACACTTATTTCCATTTTTGACTATGTCCATGCATGCATCTGTTGTAAGGTCTTATGTGACATATAACTGGAATAAGGGGATGCAAGGGGGCATTGCATCTGTTCTGAGATCTGATGTGACATATACCTGGCATATGGGGATGAAGGTGCATGCATCTGCATTAAGATCTGATGTGACATATACCTGGCATATGGGGAATCGGGGATGAAGGTGCATGCATCTGCATTAAGATCTGATGTGACATATACCTGGCATAAGGGGTTGAAGGGGGCATGCATCTGTTGTAAGATCTGATGTGACATATAACTGGCATAAGGGGTTGAAGGGGGCATACATCTGTTGTAACGTCTGACGTGATGTATAATTGGCATAAGGGAATGAAAGGGCCGTTCATCTGTTGTAAAGTCTGATGTTACATATAATTGGCATATGGTGATGAATGGGGGCTTACATCTGTTGTAATGTCTGATGTGACATAACTGGCATATAATGATGAATGGGGGCATGCATCTGTTGTAAGGTCTGATGTGACATATACCTGGCATATGGTGATGAAGGGGGCATGCATCTGTTGTAAGGTCTGATGTGACATATACTTGGCATATGGTGATTAATGGGGACATGCATCTATTGTAAGGTCTGATGTGACAAATACCTGGCATATGGTGATGAGGGGTCATGCATTTGTTGTAAGGTATGATGTGACATTTATCTGGCATATGTGGATGAAGGAGAATGCCTCTATTGTAAGGTCTGATGTGACACATAACTGGCATATGGTGATGAAGGGGCATGCATCTCTTGTAAGGTCTGATGTGACATATACCTGGCATATGGTGATGACATTGACGGGGGCATGCATCTGTTGTAAGGTCTGATGTGACATATACCTGGAATATGGTGATTAATAGGGACATGCATCTCTTGTAAGGTCTGATGTGACAAATACCTGGCATATGGTGATGAGGGGGTCACGCATTTGTTGTAAGGTATGATGTGACATTTATCTGGCATTTGTGGATGAAGGAGAATGCCTCTATTGTAAAGTCTGATGTGACACATAACTGGCATATGGTGATAAAGGGGCATGCATCTCTTGTAAGGTCTGATGTGACACATAACTGGCATATGGTGATGAAGGAGCATGCATCTGTTGTATGGTCTGATGTGACATATACTTGGCATATGGTGATGAAAGAGCATGCATCTGTTGTAAGGTCCGATGTGACACAGAACTGGCATATGGTGATGAAGAAGCATGCATCTGTTGTAAGGTCTGATGTGACACAGAACTGGCATATGGTGATGAAGAAGCATGCATCTGTTGTAAGGTCTGATGTGATACAGAACTGGCATATGGTGATGAAGAAGCATGCATCTGTTGTAAGGTCTGATGTGATACAGAACTGGCATATGGTGATGAAGAAGCATGCATCTGTTGTAAGGTCTGATGTGACACAGAACTGGCATATGGTGATGAAGAAGCATGCATCTGTTGTAAGGTCTGATGTGACACAGAACTGGCATATGGTGATGAAGAAGCATGCATCTGTTGTAAGGTCTGATGTGACATGTACTTGGCATATGGTGATGAAGAAGCATGCATCTGTTGTAAGGTCTGATGTGACACAGAACTGGCATATGGTGATGAAGAAGCATGCATCTGTTGTAAGGTCTGATGTGACACAGAACTGGCATATGGTGATGAAGAAGCATGCATCTGTTGTAAGGTCTGATGTGACATGTACTTGGCATATGGTGATGAAGAAGCATGCATCTGTTGTAAGGTCTGATGTGACACAGAACTGGCATATGGTGATGAAGAAGCATGCATCTGTTGTAAGGTCTGATGTGACACAGAACTGGCATATGGTGATGACGGGGCATTCATCTGTTGTAAGGTCTGATGTGACACAGAACTGGCATATGGTGATGAAGGAGCATGCATCTGTTGTAAGGTCTGATGTGACATGTACTTGGCATATGGTGATGAAGAAGCATGCATCTGTTGTAAGGTCTGATGTGACACAGAACTGGCATATGGTGATGACGGGGCATTCATCTGTTGTAAGGTCTGATGTGACACAGAACTGGCATATGGTGATGAAGGAGCATGCATCTGTTGTAAGGTCTGATGTGACATATAACTGGCATATGTGGCTGAAGGAGCATGCATCTGTTGTAAGGTCTGATGTGACACAGAACTGGCAAATGGTGATGAAGAAGCATGCATCTGTTGTAAGGTCTGATGTGACACAGAACTGGCATATGGTGATGAAGAAGCATGCATCTGTTGTAAGGTCTGATGTGACATGTACTTGGCATATGGTGATGAAGAAGCATGCATCTGTTGTAAGGTCTGATGTGACACAGAACTGGCATATGGTGATGAAGGAGCATGCATCTGTTGTAAGGTCTGATGTGACACAGAACTGGCATATGGTGATGACGGGGCATTCATCTGTTGTAAGGTCTGATGTGACACAGAACTGGCATATGGTGATGAAGGAGCATGCATCTGTTGTAAGGTCTGATGTGACATGTACTTGGCATATGGTGATGACGGGGCATTCATCTGTTGTAAGGTCTGATGTGACACATAACTGGCATATGGTGATGAAGAAGCATGCATCTGTTGTAAGGTCTGATGTGACATGTACTTGGCATATGGTGATGAAAGAGCATGCATCTGTTGTAAGGTCTGATGTGACACAGAACTGGCATATGGTGATGAAGAAGCATGCATCTGTTGTAAGGTCTGATGTGACACAGAACTGGCATATGGTGATGAAGAAGCATGCATCTGTTGTAAGGTCTGATGTGACATGTACTTGGCATATGGTGATGAAGGAGCATTCATCTGTTGTAAGGTCTGATTTGACACATAACTGGCATATGGTGATGAAGAAGCATGCATCTGTTGTAAGGTCTGATGTGACACAGAACTGGCATATGGTGATGAAGAAGCATGCATCTGTTGTAAGGTCTGATGTGACACAGAACTGGCATATGGTGATGAAGGAGCATGCATCTGTTGTAAGGTCTGATGTGACACAGAACTGGCATATGGTGATGAAGGAGCATGCATCTGTTGTAAGGTCTGATGTGACACAGAACTGGCATATGGTGATGAAGAAGCATGCATCTGTTGTAAGGTCTGATGTGACACAGAACTGGCATATGGTGATGAAGAAGCATGCATCTGTTGTAAGGTCTGATGTGACACAGAACTGGCATATGGTGATGATGGGGCATGCATCTGTTGTAAGGTCTGATGTGACATATAACTGGCATATGGTGATGAAGAAGCATGCATCTGTTGTAAGGTCTGATGTGACACAGAACTGGCATATGGTGATGAAGAAGCATGCATCTGTTGTAAGGTCTGATGTGACATATAACTGGCATATGGTGATGAAGAAGCATGCATCTGTTGTAAGGTCTGATGTGATACAGAACTGGCATATGGTGATGACGGGGCATTCATCTGTTGTAAGGTCTGATGTGACACAGAACTGGCATATGGTGATGAAGAAGCATGCATCTGTTGTAAGGTCTGATGTGACACAGAACTGGCATATGGTGATGAAGAAGCATGCATCTGTTGTAAGGTCTGATGTGACACAGAACTGGCATATGGTGATGAAGAAGCATGCATCTGTTGTAAGGTCTGATGTGACACAGAACTGGCATATGGTGATGAAGGAGCATGCATCTGTTGTAAGGTCTGATGTGACATGTACTTGGCATATGATGATGACGGGGCATTCATCTGTTGTAAGGTCTGATGTGACATGTACTTGGCATATGGTGATGAAGGGGCATTCATTTGTTGTAAGGTCTGATGTGACATATACCTGACATATGGTGATGATGGGGCATTCATCTGTTGTAAGGTCTGATGTGACATATACCAGACATATGGTGATGATGGGGCATTCATCTGTTGTAAGGTCTGATGTGACATATACCAGACATATGGTGATGATGGGGCATGCCTCTGTTGTAAGGTCCTAATATTATATTTGCGCATATATTAGTCTATTAAGAGGACACTGTCCAAACATGTGAAAGGGGTAAATACCCCAATAGGGGGTGCCTATATATAGACCCTGAGTTACTGGCCTAATCCTGAATGTGGAACAATTTTCACACAAACGGATATGAAAAACTGCATGAACAATCCAACCACTAAAATAGAGGGGACACAGTCCTAATTACATATAAAGCAAACAGGCCAGAGAGATATACACAGAGACAAACCCAGTATAGTTAGCCTAATCCGAGTGTGACACAAATTTCACACATACAGACACTATTAATATAACACTAAATAATATTTAAGGGAAAAGCCCAAAACAAGTAGTACCAAGTAATTAGTATTATAGTTAGGCTAAGTTAACAGATCTATGTGGAAAATATTTCACACATATGGATTGTGTATTGAAGCCAAAGCTTTTTCAAAGGCGAACAGGATGCAGGGTTACCTACCCTTATATAGCATATAGTGGCCAATAAGAATGGGGTATTGTGTACACACCCCTATCTTAGCCTATCCGATAAAGTGATGAATAAATTGGTCCATCCAGTCATGTCACGTGATTACAGAGGATAACATCAGTGATGATATCAGTGAGGGGGTGTTTATAATGCACGAATCACAGGACATGGGTGTGTTAGATTACACAGTAAACATTGTTAGAGCTTATTGTGAAATAAATTCCATATTTGGTTATCACATAATAAACCACATAATCCCATTACATGTCATTGATGTTAGTAGCAGTCACACATGTGTGGCTATGGCAAACACCTTATAGTAGTTTAGAACAAATAACACTGGTGTGAAAGTTACTCATATTATATATATGAAACCATACAGCATAGACTGCTGCAAATATTAGGCAGGTATTGTGACTTTAATCAGCATACATTAAATGTGCGCAAGTATTTTTCTGTACATGGGAACATAAAGTTATTTAACCAGTGTTTATATATGCATTTAATCAGACATATAAAAAAGTAGCACAAGATATTGTTGGAGCACAATATTGTAAAGGGTCTATGATGTTAGAGATATCTGCAAATTATATATATGCCCAACAGTGTGGTAGTAACATAAGTAGCTTTTCATAGGAAAGCTCCAAAACCATTATTTTCATTCATGCCATTAGGTGTCATAGAATTGAGCCGAAATATCCATTGGCTTTCAGCCTGTAATAACATCTGCTCGATATTACCATCTTGTATCCCTGTTTTGATAACTTGCAGGACTGTCAGTTTTACTGACGGTTTGGCGTTATGATGCTTAAGAAAATGTCTGGCTACTGTTGTTAAGGTTTTCCCTTTATTGCTATCCTCAGTGCTATTTTTAATGTTGTTAATATGTTCACCCAGCCGGGTGCGTACCTCTCTTGTTGTGATCCCCACATAGTATTTATTACAGTCACACTGCAAACAGTATATAACATTCTTGGTTCTGCAGTTAGCAAAATCTGTCATTTTTTTGATACCTTTTGGGAACGTCTGTATTTCTTTGCGGTTATGCATGAATTTACAAAATGAACAGGACCCACAGCCGTGGGTTCCTGAGAAAGCTTTTTTTCTGGTTCTTACGTGTGAAGTGGTTTCTCTCTAATTTGTTGCTAATAGTTGGAGCTTTTTTCCAACTAACTGCCACACATTCTCCAACCACATCTCTCAAGTCCTTTATTAGTACTGAGGATATCAAAATGTTTATTCAAATTATTTGTGATTTCTTTGTGTTTTTCATTATAAGTTGTTATAAACCTCACTTTCTGATCAAAACTAGTTTTTGGTTACTAGTAGGTTTTCTCTGTTTGTGTGTAGCGCTCTATGGAACACTTTTTTTAATAACCTTACAAGTATAACCTCTGGTTTTAAGTCTGCTCTTAGTTTTTTGGATCGTAAGAAAAATGTGTTGAGGTCTGAGCAGTTCCTCCTCAGTCTCAGGAATTCCCCAACAGGTATCACATTTTTAGTGTGCCCCAAATGGCAACTGCTAAACTCCAGTATAGAGTTGGTAGCCGTGGGTTTCCTATAGAGATCCAATTTAATTCGTCCAGTGCTATCTTTTATTAATTTAATATTCAGGAATTCAACTTCATTTGGACTAATAGAGTAAGTCAATTTTAAATTTAAGTCATTAGAGTTCAGAATGTCCAAAAACTCTTTAAACAAATGTTCGCTGCCTTTCCATAGAATCAGCAGACCATCTATGTAACGCAGCAATAATATTATATTATCAGTATATTTCGTAAGTTGGTCATTGAATACCATTTCCTGTTCCCACCACCCTAGATAGATGTTAGCATAGGTGGGGGTGCACAAGGAGCCCATGGCTGTTCCCTGAGTTTGTAAAAAGAATCTGTCATTGAAAACAAAGAAATGGTGTTTCAAGATGAATTCAAGAAGTTTAACAATGAAGTTGTTTCTGTCCTCTTTCTCTTGTGCTTCCATATTAAGCAAGAATTTTACAGATTCACACCCTTTTTCATGTCTAATAGCGGTATACAAAGATTCAACGTCACATGTGATTAGTAGTGTGTCTGTTTCAACAATTATATCCTCTAGTTTACTTAGTACATCCATAGTATCCCTTATGTACAAGGGTAAGGTTAATACTATGGATCTGAGGCTTAGATCAAGGAATTTACTCATAGCCTCTTTAATGTACATTTCTTTCTCCCAAATGATGACATTACCCGCCTTGTCCGCTGGTTTCAGCACAACATCATCCCAGCTTTAGATTTCCACTAGGGCTACCATTTCTTCCTTAGTTAAGTTGTTAATAGGTATATTGGCCAAGTTAAGCAGTTCACTTGTTACTTGTTACTATTTAAAAAAATATAAGAGGATATTTTTGGGGTGTCATAAATTGGGACTTTTTCTTAAGTACCATGTCCAAATTTTGATCAGTATAGTTAACTGTACCACTCTCGGGTTCTTCTAAGAGATCATATAGTATATTGAGTGTTTGTTGGTCAGTAAAGTCAGTGTCTTCATGGTTACAGTAGTACATTTTTTTCAGAGTTAATTTACGACAAAATAGATTTAAGTCCTTTATTAGTGAGAACTGATCAAGGGTAGGGCTAGGGGAGAAGGACAGTCCTTTAGATAGAACAGGAATAGGATTTGGTGATAGTACTCTCTTAGAAAGATTAATTATCTGTATGTTCTCATTACTCGAGTTTACCACCTTGGCCTCCGGGACCAGTCCTCCCATCTCCTGTGCTGGTTGTTGGACGTGTAGCCCCACCTCGTTCTGTCTCTGAGTGATCTCTCCCCTTCCCTTCCCCCTCCTTGTCCTTCCCCTGTTTGTCTGTTTATGGGTGCTTTTTTGGTTACCGTATTTCTTTCTAAAAAAGAAGCCTGCTGTGTGCTATCTGAGGTACCAGCCGTTTCGCCGTCACCATCCTCTATGCCTGAGGAATCATTGTCAGAGTTGTTGTAAGGTTTAGTAGATTGTGTAGGGTTTGTTGGTCTGCGTCTAGGCAATATGTCATCCCAAGAAAACACTTTACCCTTTTTAAAATCCTTAATGTCTCTCTTTATTTTAGCACATTTAGTATGTATGATTTCGTATTCTTTTTTGTCGAGTTCTTGTCTTAATGTTTTGTATGCACTCTTACATTTTTCAAAGGACTCGAATTTATTAAGTTTAGGGTTCCACTCACTGATTTGTTTATCAAGTTTGACTACTACTTCATTTTCGTAGTCTGATAATATTGCAACAAGTACTTCTGAACAGTTAATCGGGGCCTGTTCCCACCTGTCCTTGTATGTATCTATATGAAAAGCAAACGAGGGAAACAACCTCACTCTTAAGCCTCTAGGCACAATATGCTTGGCTAGGTACTTATCATAAGTACTCTTGTTCCAGAATGACCTGGTATGTTTGCGTATTAAGTTACCAAGTAGTTCTAGTCCCTGTTCCCAATCATCAATTTCTTCTGAACTAAGATTGAGGTTTTCACCAAACGATGCAAAAGTTTTGTCTATTTCTGAAAGTCTCTTGTCATGCCTCCTATATAGAGAGTATTTGGAGGTAGGCACCCCTATCATTAAAATATAACTTTTAATAACGATCCAAAAAATTTAAAAATCCGTAGGAGATGGATAACACAAACAACATATAGTGTTAAAAATGGCACAGATGGATACCTAAAAAGAACCTAAAGAGTGATGATATCACTGGTAGTTAAATACTGGGATGAATATAGGGTTGAATTGTTCATACAGTTTTTCATATCCATTTGTGTGAAAATTGTTCCACATTCAGGATTAGGCCAGTAACTCAGGGTCTTTATATAGGCACCCCCTATTGGAGTATTTACCCCTTTTACATGTTTGGACAGTGTCCTCTTAATAGACTAATATATGTGCATATATACTATTGGGGGGTCCTATAGTCATCCCAGTATTTAATTACCAGTGATATCATCACTCTTTGGGTTGTTGTTTGTAGGTATCCATCTGTGCCGTTTTTAACTCTAGGTTTGTGTTATCCGTCTCCTACATATTTCTATATTTTTGGATCATTATTAAAAGTTATATTTTAATGATAGGGGTGCCTACCTCCCCATACTCTCTATAAATGAGTGCTGCTATAGGTCCTTCTTTTCCATTTATATTCACTGATGTGACATATAACTGGCATATGGTGAAGAAGGGGCATGCATCTGTTGTAAGGTCTGATGTGACACATAACTGGCATATGGTGATGAAGGAGCATGCATCTGTTGTAAGGTCTGATGTGACACAGAACTGGCATATGGTGAGGAAGTAGCATGCATCTGTTGTAAGGTCTGATGTGACACATAACTGGCATATGGTGATGAAGGAGCATGCATCTGTTGTAAGGTCTGATGTGACATATAACTGGCATATGTGGATGAAGGAGAAAGCATCTGTTGTAATGTCTTATGTGACACAGAACTGGCATATGTTGAAAAAGGAGCAAGCATCTGTTGTAAGGTCTGATGTGACATATACCTGGCATATGGTGATGAAGGAGCATGCATCTGCTGTAAGGTCTGATATGACATATACCTGGCATATGGTGATGACTGGGCATGCATCTGTTGTAAGGTATGATGTGACATATAACTGGCATATGGTGATGATGGGGCATTCATCTGTTGTAAGGTCTAATGTGACATATACCTGGCATATGTGGATGAAGGAGAAAGCATATGTTATAAGGTCTGATGTGACACATAACTGGCATATGGTGATGAAGGGGGCATGCATCTGTTGTAAGGTCTGATGTGACATATACCTGACATATGGTGATGAAGGGACATGTATCTGTTGTAAGGTCTGATGTGACATATACCTGACATATGGTGATGAAGGGGCATGCATCTGTTGTAAGGTCTTATGTGACATATACCAGACATATGGTGATGAAGGGACATGTATCTGTTGAAAGGTCTTATGTGACATATACCTGACATATGGTGATGAAGGGACATGTATCTGTTGAAAGATCTTATGTGACATATAACTGGCATATGGTGATGAAGGGGGCATGCATCTGTTGTAAGGTCTGATGTGACATATACCTGACATATGGTGATGAAGGGGCATGCACCCGTTGTAAGGTCTTATGTGACATATACCTGACATATGGTGATGAAGGGGCATGCATCTGTTGTAAGGTCTTATGTGACATATACCTGACATATGGTGATGAAGGGGCATGCATCTGTTGTAAGGTCTTATGTGACATATACCTGACATATGGTGATGAAGGGGCATGCATCTGTTGTAAGGTCTTATGTGACATATACCTGACATATGGTGATGAAGGGGCATGCATCTGTTGTAAGGTCTTATGTGACATATACCTGACATATGGTGATGAAGGGGCATGCATCTGTTGTAAGGTCTTATGTGACATATGGTGATGAAGGGGCATGCATCTGTTGTAAGGTCTTATGTGACATATACCTGACATATGGTGATGAAGGGGCATGCATCTGTTGTAAGGTCTTATGTGACATATACCAGACATATGGTGATGAAGGGACATGTATCTGTTGTAAGGTCTGATGTGACATATACCAGACATATGGTGATGAAGGGACATGTATCTGTTGTAAGGTCTGATGTGACATATACCAGACATATGGTGATGAAGGGACATGTATCTGTTGTAAGGTCTGATGTGACATATACCTGACATATGGTGATGAAGGGGCATGCATCTGTTGTAAGGTCTTATGTGACATATACCAGACATATGGTGATGAAGGGACATGTATCTGTTGTAAGGTCTGATGTGACATATTGAAAGAAAAGAAGGGGAGACCAATGGCACTACAATTACATTTAAGACTAAGCTCTGAATCTCTTACTATAACTAATTCTGGAATAATTTCCAGATGTAATAGTATGTAATACTTGAGTTAGCGGTGCTGTGTACTTAGTTGCAACTTAGAAAACTGGACATGGTTAAATTAATAACCACTGAAAATAGTACACTTAAAGCACTCGAGAGCTTAATAAATAAACTGGAATTAACCAGGACATTCAATAAGACTAATCAATGATTGAAATGATATTGTTCTCAAAATGTACAAGAACCTCACTAAATTAAAACTTAACGTTTATTAATTTAACAGTGCTAAAATTAGCGGAAAACAACAAATAATTAAAAACACTAGCTATAATAAGAGCTATGTTGTATTGGGAAAAGGAGAGTATTAAGGTCGAAATTCTGGGGTCTCAAGTAGGTGATATCTACAGAACAGGCTAGATTGAGAATAATAAAAACTCTAAATAGTCTGAAGAATCTTTATATTGGACGTGGGTATGGAGAATATTAGGTGTGTAAAGGGACCGTTATCACAAGTGCGTCAATTTGGTTAACTGTTTGATGATTAACAACAATATCACAGTCCTTAGAATCTACTATAGGTTGGTAGTATTTAATAGTTAATAACCCTATGACACTTTAATAATTATAACTGTTTGACAATAGGTTTTAAGATACCTCGTGGTTGAAAGGATAGTTTTCAGTATCAAAATTGATATTTATATCACGATGGGTTTGTATATCTAAGATGTAATGTGATAAGATTACCACTTGGGTTCTCTTAGGTAATAAGACTTAGAAATTGTTCATCCTCTTATTTGAAAGCACAATTTGAGGAATGTTAGACAAGCGCATGTATGAATAGATAAGGCTAAAGTAAGTAGTATTAAATAGCCTTCTTCTTAAACTTAACTTGTCCTAAATATATTGCTGAGGCCTAATTCTTATAATAATAATCTCATCAACTGTTACCATATATAGTGTATTTTAATAATTCATACTGGTGATTAATTCTACGATTGTATAAATAGAGTTTTTTCTGTGTAACATAGTTTTTATAATATAAATACACAATAATATTTTTTATCTGCTCATATATATGTTACACTTCCTCTTGTTACAATATTTCCCAGATTCAAATAAATATGTTACACGTTCTCTTGTTAATATGTAACTAATTGGATTAGGCTAGTAAAAAATTCCATTGCGTGTCGTTGTTTTTAGGTTGAGATTTAATAGTTTGCTGTATTAATTAATACAGGGTTTTAATAATGTGCCGTGGTTTATTATTGTTCTCCACGGATTAGGTTTTACAATAAGGTTTTCTCCCTTTAACTAGTTTGTTTAATTCACAAATTTTGGCCACTGAAGGATAGATAACGTTTAATAAGCGTTACTTTTGTGGTAAAGGTACTCGATGTTAAGCTGAGAGATAAACAAAAAGGTAGACAAATATTGGGGCATCTATAAATGTCCCAAAAAAGCAAGGGATAAAAAAAGCACACGAAAAGTTATTTTGAAAAAATCCAATTTCTTTATTTAACTGTCCCACTTCACATTCAGTGTTTAATTTGTTCCTCCGGGCTGCAGTAGTTAGAGGAACCTCTTATAATTTAAAATACAAATTCAAAACAAAAGCAGTACATAAAGCTATCAAAAAATCTCAATCCCTATGCATACGTATGCAGACTAAAGAAATACAAGACTATAGGATAACATATGTGAAAATCATACAATGTCTAAATACAAGACACTACTAAATTATCCTAAAATGTCAGACTCACAGCATACCATATTGAAAATGAACAAGAACAACTTAACAGTCCATTTTACCACTGTTTAGTGTATATATGAAAGCCATATACTGAAAATACACAGCATGTGTCGGTAGATAATAGACCGCAACAGGATCTGCTGCACACTAGGTCAAAAAAACCGATCCACAACTTGTATAATTTTAAGACAGTACTTATCTTCCAAAGTATAGTTGCGATGGTGCTTTTCCTTGCTGATCCGTGATTCCTCGGCGTGTGACGTAATCCCCAATGGGGGTGGTCAACTCGTCACTGCAACTCCAATTGGTTCCTAGTACCTGAATCTGTATCCATTGGTCCAGGAGAAACCAAGTGAGAATAGACCAACCGCAACTCTGTATCTCCTTGTCAGGACACCCACGATGGGTATCAAGCTTTCTTGTTGACAAGTGAAAGTACTTGGGAAATAAAGCACCGCTTATTGTAAGCTGTCCTCAGGCTCCAAAAGTCGATTCCAAAATCAGTTCACAGATACGACATCCATGCGCTATTGTTTCAGCGCAGATGCACAACTCCCAGGCTTGTTCTGTTTATTAGGATACTTCCAAAGACAGCAGTATAGGCTTTATTAAATGCTGGATTGAGACTTCAGCTTTAATGTATCACCACAGATACCTCAGACAGTGTTTAGCTTATCCAAGGTGTAATACACATAGTGCCAACGCACGTTTCACCCCCCTCCAGAGCATGTGTCCCAGGGGTTCATCAGGGCATACTGAATCCATACCGGACATCCTCTTTATAGGGCATACCTGATTACTCACAGGTGATTCTCATACACAGTCTCGCCCACATTTCGTTTAGAGAACTGTATCCTGTGAATAGCCAGGGGCCCTTAAAGGGATATTTCCATACAAATAAATTGCAACATTTATTTTAAATTCTACTTTCAAATTGTGCAAGGAATGAAAAAATCTTCATTATTGAGCAAACATTTTAAACTTTCACCCTCATTCCTAGGTAACGTCTTAGCTCTATTTGCACACAGAAATTTCTCCAAAATAAATGGCAAACATCCTGTCAGATTTGTGTTGCTTTCTTATAGAAAGCTTATATATTCCAATTTATCATTTAGACCTACTGGTAATCTTGTCCCCAGCCTATATATCCATTTAGTCTCTTTCTGTAAAAGGACTTTATCGTTGTTACCACCTCGTCCATTCGTAATCCCTTTGTCAATGATTATGAATTTTAAAGAATCTATGTTGCTGTTGTGCATATCACAGAAATGTCTAGCAACATTTGTGTCTCTAGAGTAGAGGATGTCATCTCTGTGCTCTTGTACCCGGTCCTTTACCATCCTCTTAGTTTTTCCAACGTAAAAAACCGGGCACGAACACCGTAAGAGATAGACCACACCCTCAGACTTACAGTTGAAAAAAAATCTTATATCAAAGACTTTATTTTCTTGCACCGAGAATTGTTTAGTGCTATCCATGTGGGCACAGTATACACAGTGCCCACATGGATAGCTACCTTTTATTCCCTTATCTTTTCATAACCAGTCAGCATCAGAAGGTCCTCTGACAAACTGACTTTTTACCAGCTTATCTCGTAGGCTCTGTGCCTTCCTGGCTGCCATTTGAGGTACATCTCCTATAGCCTGTCTCACTTTCTCATCCAAGGTGAGAATGTGCCAATTCCTTTTCATAGCTAATCTAATATTGTTCCATTGATCATTATACATTGAGATAAATCTAATCTGATTTCCCTCAGTTTTTATTTTTTCTCCATACAGTAGATCATCCCTCGACATTTTTCGAGCCTTCCAAAGGGATTTCTTAAGACATTTGTTTGAATATCCCCTTTGAAGGAATCTCTCCTTCATTTGCTGGGCATGGATGTCAAACTTTGAAAGTGAGGAGCAGTTCCTTCTTAGGCGAAGGAACTGCCCATATGGTATTCCTCTTTTCAAATGATTAGGGTGGCTACTATTAGCATGGAGAATACTATTAGTGGCATTTTTCTTTCGATAATTCTCAGTCACTATTTTTAAACCTTCTTTTTTCAGGGTTATGTCTAGGAAATTCAGTTCCCTTTCACTTGTTTCTGATGTGAGGAAGATGTTCCTGTCATTGTGGTTCAGTGTGGAAACAAAGGTATTGAATTCCTCTACTGTTCCATCCCACAAGACTAGAACATCGTCCACATATCTAACCCACATCAGCACCTTTTCATCAAAAGTGCCGACATGTTGTTCGAAAATATCAGATTCCCATGACCCCAAATGGAGACATGCATAAGTGGGGGCACATACTGCCCCCATTGCAGTTCCGCGTATTTGGCGGAACACCTGTCCATCAAAAGAAAAAACATTATTTTTTAGAATGAACTCCAGAAGCACCATCATAAATTCTGTGTGTTCCATGTATGCTGGACCCCTTGTTTCAAGGAATCTTTTGATGGCTATTAAGCCCACATTATGGGGAATGGAAGAGTAAAGGCTCTCCACATCTAAGGAAGCCAAAATGGTTTTTTCTCCCACTACCACACCATCCAGTTTTTTTAACAAATCTGTTGTATCCTTAACATATGATGGTAATGTTAGAAGGAAGGGGCGCAGATGTTTATCTACATACTCCCCAATTTTTTCCGTTATACTGCCGATCCCCGAAACAATCGGTCTCCCTGGGGGACATTGCATATTTTTATGCAATTTCGGCAGTATATAGAAAACTGGCATGACAGGAAATTTAGGATACATAAATTTGAACTCATTTTGACTAATTGTTCCCTTACTTCTAGCATCATTAAGTATCCTAAACAAAGAATTCTGAATATGTGCGAGTGGGTTACTACTTAGCTTTTCATATTGGTTCTTGTCATGAAGTTGGCGCTTAACTTCATTAACATATAAATGCTCATCGAGAATTACAAAATTCCCCCCCTTATCAGCGGGCTTCATCACCAGGCCTCTAGCCAACATCAGTTCTTTTAAAGCCTTCCTCTCTCTAGGCTCCAAGTTATCACTCTCCTGTCGTGGTGTTAGATTTTCAATCTCTTTCTCCATTTTTTTAACAAACAGGTTGACAGCTGGGACCAAAGATAGAGAAGGCATACATTCTGACTTAGGTTTGAATACATATTTTTGGTCTGTTATACTTATGCTAGGTGGATTTTCTATTGTGAGTTCTTGCTCATTTTCTGCCAGGAGTGACTCTAAGTCACTAAGGGCTATTTGGTCTCTTAGGTCTAAATTGCTAGTACTATCTGATTTTGATCTCATAATTACTGATAGCCCGCTGTTAAGGGGGGGGAATTTGGTAATTCTTGATGAGCATTTATATGTTAATGAAGTTAAGCGCCAACTTCATGACAAGAACCAATATGAAAAGCTAAGTAGTAACCCACTCGCACATATTCAGAATTCTTTGTTTAGGATACTTAATGATGCTAGAAGTAAGGGAACAATTAGTCAAAATGAGTTCAAATTTATGTATCCTAAATTTCCTGTCATGCCAGTTTTCTATATACTGCCGAAATTGCATAAAAATATGCAATGTCCCCCAGGGAGACCGATTGTTTCGGGGATCGGCAGTATAACGGAAAAAATTGGGGAGTATGTAGATAAACATCTGCGCCCCTTCCTTCTAACATTATATGTTAAGGATACAACAGATTTGTTAAAAAAACTGGATGGTGTGGTAGTGGGAGAAAAAACCATTTTGGCTTCCTTAGATGTGGAGAGCCTTTACTCTTCCATTCCCCATAATGTGGGCTTAATAGCCATCAAAAGATTCCTTGAAACAAGGGGTCCAGCATACATGGAACACACAGAATTTATGATGGTGCTTCTGGAGTTCATTCTAAAAAATAATGTTTTTTCTTTTGATGGACAGGTGTTCCGCCAAATACGCGGAACTGCAATGGGGGCAGTATGTGCCCCCACTTATGCATGTCTCCATTTGGGGTCATGGGAATCTGATATTTTCGAACAACATGTCGGCACTTTTGATGAAAAGGTGCTGATGTGGGTTAGATATGTGGACGATGTTCTAGTCTTGTGGGATGGAACAGTAGAGGAATTCAATACCTTTGTTTCCACACTGAACCACAATGACAGGAACATCTTCCTCACATCAGAAACAAGTGAAAGGGAACTGAATTTCCTAGACATAACCCTGAAAAAAGAAGGTTTAAAAATAGTGACTGAGAATTATCGAAAGAAAAATGCCACTAATAGTATTCTCCATGCTAATAGTAGCCACCCTAATCATTTGAAAAGAGGAATACCATATGGGCAGTTCCTTCGCCTAAGAAGGAACTGCTCCTCACTTTCAAAGTTTGACATCCATGCCCAGCAAATGAAGGAGAGATTCCTTCAAAGGGGATATTCAAACAAATGTCTTAAGAAATCCCTTTGGAAGGCTCGAAAAATGTCGAGGGATGATCTACTGTATGGAGAAAAAATAAAAACTGAGGGAAATCAGATTAGATTTATCTCAATGTATAATGATCAATGGAACAATATTAGATTAGCTATGAAAAGGAATTGGCACATTCTCACCTTGGATGAGAAAGTGAGACAGGCTATAGGAGATGTACCTCAAATGGCAGCCAGGAAGGCACAGAGCCTACGAGATAAGCTGGTAAAAAGTCAGTTTGTCAGAGGACCTTCTGATGCTGACTGGTTACGAAAAGATAAGGGAATAAAAGGTAGCTATCCATGTGGGCACTGTGTATACTGTGCCCACATGGATAGCACTAAACAATTCTCGGTGCAAGAAAATAAAGTCTTTGATATAAGATTTTTTTTCAACTGTAAGTCTGAGGGGGTGGTCTATCTCTTATGGTGTTCGTGCCCGTTTTTTTACGTTGGAAAAATTAAGAGGATGGTAAAGGACCGGGTACAAGAGCACAGAGATGACATCCTCTACTCTAGAGACACAAATGTTGCTAGACATTTCTGTGATATGCACAACAGCAACATAGATTCTTTAAAATTCATAATCATTGACAAAGGGATTACGAATGGACGAGGTGGTAACAACGATAAAGTCCTTTTACAGAAAGAGACTAAATGGATATATAGGCTGGGGACAAGATTACCAGTAGGTCTAAATGATAAATTGGAATATATAAGCTTTCTATAAGAAAGCAACACAAATCTGACAGGATGTTTGCCATTTATTTTGGAGAAATTTCTGTGTGCAAATAGAGCTAAGACGTTACCTAGGAATGAGGGTGAAAGTTTAAAATGTTTGCTCAATAATGAAGATTTTTTCATTCCTTGCACAATTTGAAAGTAGAATTTAAAATAAATGTTGCAATTTATTTGTATGGAAATATCCCTTTAAGGGCCCCTGGCTATTCACAGGATACAGTTCTCTAAACGAAATGTGGGCGAGACTGTGTATGAGAATCACCTGTGAGTAATCAGGTATGCCCTATAAAGAGGATGTCCGGTATGGATTCAGTATGCCCTGATGAACCCCTGGGACACATGCTCTGGAGGGGGGTGAAACGTGCGTTGGCACTATGTGTATTACACCTTGGATAAGCTAAACACTGTCTGAGGTATCTGTGGTGATACATTAAAGCTGAAGTCTCAATCCAGCATTTAATAAAGCCTATACTGCTGTCTTTGGAAGTATCCTAATAAACAGAACAAGCCTGGGAGTTGTGCATCTGCGCTGAAACAATAGCGCATGGATGTCGTATCTGTGAACTGATTTTGGAATCGACATTTGGAGCCTGAGGACAGCTTACAATAAGCGGTGCTTTATTTCCCAAGTACTTTCACTTGTCAACAAGAAAGCTTGATACCCATCGTGGGTGTCCTGACAAGGAGATACAGAGTTGCGGTTGGTCTATTCTCACTTGGTTTCTCCTGGACAATGGATACAGATTCAGGTACTAGGAACCAATTGGAGTTGCAGTGACGAGTTGACCACCCCCATTGGGGATTACGTCACACGCCGAGGAATCACGGATCAGCAAGGAAAAGCACCATCGCAACTATACTTTGGAAGATAAGTACTGTCTTAAAATTATACAAGTTGTGGATCGGTTTTTTTGACCTAGTGTGCAGCAGATCCTGTTGCGGTCTATTATCTACCGACACATGCTGTGTATTTTCAGTATATGGCTTTCATATATACACTAAACAGTGGTAAAATGGACTGTTAAGTTGTTCTTGTTCATTTTCAATATGGTATGCTGTGAGTCTGACATTTTAGGATAATTTAGTAGTGTCTTGTATTTAGACATTGTATGATTTTCACATATGTTATCCTATAGTCTTGTATTTCTTTAGTCTGCATACGTATGCATAGGGATTGAGATTTTTTGATAGCTTTATGTACTGCTTTTGTTTTGAATTTGTATTTTAAATTATAAGAGGTTCCTCTAACTACTGCAGCCCGGAGGAACAAATTAAACACTGAATGTGAAGTGGGACAGTTAAATAAAGAAATTGGATTTTTTCAAAATAACTTTTCGTGTGCTTTTTTTATCCCTTGCTTTTTTGGGACATTTATAGATGCCCCAATATTTGTCTACCTTTTTGTTTGTTTAAATTTACTATTCAAGGGTAGCAACGAATATTAAATATACAGCAATATTTTCTACTCTCTCTATTTTTTAATTTCTAAGCTGAGAGATACTTATAATTTTTACCTTTTTTGTCTAGTAAACATATATTTGAAATGATTTGACAAATCTCATTAGGATTAACACACTTGGATTACTAGCAAAGTATAGTGCTTCAGTGTAATATTGGTTGATGTGCGTGTTTTTTCACATAAAAGGCCTTTTCAAATTGTGTCAGTCTTGATTCAGATATAATACATAGATAGAACACTTCACTATCCTGTTGGAATTTCTTTATTATGACAGTCTTACTCAAACTGTTTATGACATAAGATGAGTGCCTATGGTTATCTATACCATCTTAGTTGAACTTATAGAATATTATCATTACATTATATCATTACATATAAATATAGGAATGTCTGAGTCTGAATACCCACGTATATGTCTTTGTTTGACCCCGTAATGTCAAGTCATATAATTATAGACTCGACTTATTGTCAAATTATCCGGTAGCACCCGGTGTCTATATGATCTATATTTGGCGCTTTACTATTTGAATTGAATGTTCGATGGGGCAAACAAGCACCCAAGTAACGGTCAAATGTTTAGGAAGCAGCCAATTATCTTGGTGTGTTAGCCTGTCAGATATGGCTATTTAATCAGGATTCTGCACTCGTGTTATTTAGTTTTTTAGAACCGGTGCGATAATCTGGCTTACCGGTAGTAATAAAGTATTAAAGAGCAGCTGATATAGTCATATTTATGACTCGGCTAGTGTTGTTTTGTAACAATGGAATGGCTTTTCGCTTTCAGTTAAATTACCGGGAGGGCGGTATGGTTCACAAGTGGTAATTGCAGATTAGATAGCAGCCACTCTGTTAAAAGCTGGTCTGATATATGAGTTATAAATCTCCTTTTAATACATTGAATTACGGCTATATCCTAATAGATAGCCTATACGGTTATAAACATAGCACTAATTGCAGCTAGCAGCTAAAACACAGGAGCTCGCTAAGACTCCTCACCATTTCCCTAAGTCCCTAACATGTTTCGCCGTGTACTACAGCTTTTTCAAAGGGTTAACTGATGTGACATATACCTGACATATGGTGATGAAGGGGCATGCATCTCTTGTAAGGTCTGATGTGACATATAATTGTCATATGGTGATGATGGGGCATGCATCTGTTGTAAGGTCTGATGTGACATATACCTGACATATGGTTATGAAGGGGCATGCATCTGTTGTAAGGTCTTATGTGACATATACCTGACATATGGTGATGAAGGGGCATGCATCTGTTGTAAGGTCTTATGTGACATATACCTGACATATGGTGATGAAGGGGCATGCATCTGTTGTAAGGTCTTATGTGACATATACCTGACATATGGTGATGATGGGGCATGCATCTGTTGTAAGGTCTTATGTGACATATAACTGGCAGGGGATACAATGGGGTTTGTATCTAGCTGTGGGTTCTAATGTGAAATGTACCTGGCATAAGGGGATACAATGGGAAGCCTCATAAGTACTCATAACATATAGTTAATGGTAATTATAATAAAAAAACACACTCATAAATAACTAAGCTCTGAGTCACTCTGTGAAGGGAGCTAGACAAATACTATTAAAGAAAGTGTTTTCAAAGCAATGTAATCTCTTGGGTCATATTCATTAATAACTAATATTTTCTTTATAGTCATAATAAAATTCAACTGTATTACAGTCAGTGAAAAAAATGCTTTGATTTAACACAATATAATATTAACGGCTACCTAGGGGAAAGGATGGAACAGATACACTATATGAAGTTTATGCACATGATCATACTTATTGTGAATTACTGAAGAAATATTAACTGGGAATATATATAATTTGAAATATTATTCTTAATGTTTCTCTGCTGGTTTTCCTGCTTAATTGTTACATTTTACCTAATAACAGTGCTCATTAATTGTGTGGGAAAAGACATTCAGAGACACAATGTATTTGTACTTTATATTTTGTTGCTAACAGCGGGCTATTTTCCTTGATACAGTGATAGTAATAATTGGTTTATAGGCCCACAAAGCAGATAAAGATGCATGTATAATTAGCTTGTAATTACTTTATTAGTTAAACACAATAATACGGCCCCGGAGCTGGGATTTATTACACAAATAAATAATTAAAATGGCTCAGAAAAGCAATAATTAGACTATGTTCTGGTGTAGTTTTTTGCAATATAAAAGTAAAACCTTTTTTTATTTGTTTCAAAAAATAGACAGGTTGCCCCCCCCCCCCATTTTTTATTTAAAGGGATAGGAACCCCAAAATTGTTCTTTCATGATTCAGATAGAGCACGTCATTTTAAACAACTTTCTGATTAACTTCTGTCATCTTATTAAGATAGCCTTTGCTGAAAAGCTGACCTACCTTACCAAATTGTATTTATTCTCTTGGCATCCTTTGTTGAAAAGCAGGAATCTAAGCTCAGGTGTGTGAATGTGTCTGTAGCACTATATTGCAGCAGTTTTGCAAAATTGTTATCCATTTGGAAGAGCACTAGAGGGCAGCACTATTTCCTGCCATGTAGTGCTCCAGACACCTACCTAGGTATCTCTTCAACACAGAATGTCATGGAAATGAAGCAAATTTGATAATGTATGGCTGCGAGTCTGCAGGGGGCGGCGTTGCACCAGCAGTTCACATTCAATGCTGAATACGGAGAGCGTATTGCCCTCTGCATTCAGTGAGGTCTTGCGGACACTTGGATTTAAAGGGACACTGAACCCAATTTTTTTCTTTCGTGATTCAGATAGAGCATGAAATTTTAAGCAACTTTCTAATTTACTTCTATTATCAAATTGTCTTAATTATCTTGGTATCTTTATTTGAAATGCAAGAATGTAAGTTTAGATGCCGGCCCATTTTTGGTGAACAACCTGGGTTGTACTTGCTGATTGGTGGATAAATTCATCCACCAATAAAAAAGTGCTGTCCAGAGTCCTAAACCAAAAAAAAAAGCTTAGATGCCTTCTTTTTCAAATAAAGATAGCAAGAGAACGAAGAACATTTGATAATAGGAGTAAATTAGAAAGTTGTTTAAAATGTCATACTCTATCGGAATCACGAAAGAAAAAAATTGGGTTCAGTGTCCCTTTAATAGCTAGTTGATCCGCCTTTGGCAGCAATAACCTCAACCAAGCGTTTCCATTAGCTGTCAGATTAGACCTGTACAGGTACGAATTTTGGACAACTCTTCATACAGAACTGCTTCAGCTCAGCCATATTCTTAGGATGTCTGGTGTGAACAGTTCTCTTAAGGTCATTAAAGGGACATGAAACCCAAAAATGTTCTCTCATGATTTAGGTAGAACATACAATTTTATGCAACTTTCCAGTTTACATCTATTATCAAATTTTTTAAATTCTCTTTGTATAATTTGTTGAAGGAGCAGCAATGCACTACTGGTTTCAAACTGAACACATGGGTGAGCCATTAATGTCTAATTATGTCATTACTGTCCCTTTAATCAGCATCTCTATGGGGTTAAGGGCTCTGACTGGGCCACTCCAAAAGGCGGATTTTCTTTTTTTGAAGCCATTCTGTTGTGGATTTGATGTTTAGGATCATTGTCCTGCTGCATCACCCAACCTCTACTGAGCTTCAGCTGGTTATCCTGTAGGGCATCTTGATAAACTTGGGAATTCATTTTTCCCACGATTATGGCAATTAGTCCAGGCCCCAAAGCAGTACAAGAAGCCCCAAATCATGATGCTCCCTCCACCATACTTAACTGTTAGGAAGATGTTTTCATGATGGTATGCGGTTAGTTTCATCAGTCTACAAAACATTTTTCTAGTACCATGGTGGAGTGTCAAGGTGGTCTTTGAAAAACTTCAGGCGTGTAGCAATGTTTTTTTTTTGGGAAAGTAGCGACTTTCTTTGTGGTGTCCTGCCATAGACACCTTGCCTCTTCAATGTTTTCTGTATAGTAGACTCATGAACAGAGATGTTAACCAGTTCCAATGAAGTTTTTAGCTGTCACTCTAGGGTTCTGTTTTACCTCATTGAGAATTGTGCTGTGTGCCCTTTGAGTCATCTTAGCTAGACGGCCACTTCTAGGTAGAGTAGCCACAGTTCTAAATCACCTCCATTTATAGACAGTATTCTAACAGTGGACAGATGAATATCTAAGCTCTTTAAGATAACTTTTAAACCTATCCAGCTTTATGCAATGCAACAATTCTTGATTGCAGGTCTTCTCAGAGCTCTTTTTTGCAAGGGATGGTTAACATCAACAGATTCATTTTGTGACTAGCAATCTCAAAGCATTTGAGTGCATTTTATAAGTCAAAGAAGCTTCAACCCACACCTCAAATCTTGTTTCATTAATTGGACTTTGCCAACTATAATTAGCTTTTGTTAAAGTCATTAGCCTAGGGTTTCACAAGCTTTTTCCAACCTATACTGGGAATATTTGAATGGTATATTCATTATATGAACAAGAACAATACAATATGTTTTGTGTTATTAGTTAAAACAGATTGTGTTTGTTGATTACTCTAACTAAGATGAACATAAAACCAGGTTTTTAGACAAATGTATACATAAATGCAGTCATTTCTAATGGGGTTCAAATACTTATTTTTGCCATAATATGTTTTTCTTCTTTATAATTGTATAATACAACAGATTAAACAAAGCACTAAATAATAAATAAAACAATATTTGTAATTATAGGTTAGGCACCTGGATAAAGACATTCATTTTATTGCACACCCAAAAAATGTGTAATAGTGTATTAAAGTGTAGCATAAAGTAACTCCAAAATTTATAGTGTACTAGTAGCATTGTGAGATATTTTTCAACCTCTAATTCATGTGTGTGTGTAGAATGTATGGGCATATTGCCTTTCCCCCCTCCTAGAAAAATGTATGTGGATGCCCATGTGGTCCGTAAAGCTCTCTCAGCCACACTAACTTATTCACACCTTGGAGTATGATGTCCCAGACCAATATTCACTGTTTAATGAAGTAAAAGAATAAATAAGAAGACTGGTGATTATATATGCCATCTCATCTTCCCTATCCAATCTTAGCAAATTCACAAAGGGAAATTAGAAGAGAGATCAGCAAGTTTATTGAACATCTCCTTTCTCTGTCACTCTTAAAGTTCAGCAACAGCAATAAAAGGACATACATCTTAAAAATAAAAATGCTACAATTTTCCTATTGTACTCCTGATGCCTTTATTAATTTATTTGTGGGGTTTAAATACTTAGGTAAAGCTCAGCTCACTACTACTGGCCCAGAACTGAACATGGGTGATGAGCCATGAGTGCCAGATGTAATGTATAGGCAAGTAATTGTTTAAGAAGTATATGCTGTACTGTTTTAGACTATTAGCTTGAAGCTTTATGTCTCTTTAAGAAGCAAAGCTTTTTAATTGATATTTTCCCTATACAATCTTAAATAATACATTTAAAAAATGAATAAGCAAACAAAACTAAAGTATTCCAATAGCACATGTTGTCATCCCTATTATTCATCTCATAAGTGAAAAAATAAATAAATAAAACAGTGATACGCAAGAGCATTGAGTTAACCTCCTATGGTATTAATGTGATACATACAGCACTCAAATCATGTGCACTCTTCAGAGCATACCTGAGTATGCTTTCACAGAAAGTAGTTACGGTTTAACAAATGACACCAAGAATAAAGGCTAGATTAGCATATCTTTGAACCCTTATAACTTTTTATTGCATTTAAAAAAAAAAAAAAAATTATTAGATTTTATTAGAGTGTTAACTGTGTTTTTAAAATGTATTTCTAAAGTTTTTGTGCAACTTTTTATTTGAGCGTTAACCTGAGCTCTAAAGTTGCGCTAACTTGTAATATGCATGCTACTTCCGACCTGTGCAAACAGCCACGATAACCCGATATCGCTCGCACGGAACTGTTAGCTTGCCACTGGCCCTCAGTGGGGAAAATTAAATTTTGGTTTTGAAGTCCCTATAAAAGATGCTATAGAATTTTGTGGTGCTACATAAATAAATGAAAAAAAATAATGATAATAATAATATGCTAGTACAACATACTTAATTGAACTAGGGGCAATTGACTTATTTACTAATGGTTGCAAATGTTGTTAAAAGTCATTAGATTAAAAGTCAACTCATCAAAGTAATTATTCATACATTTTACAAAAAAAAAAAAAAAGATCAAAGTTGCTTGGAAATTAAGTTTTTACTAACCTCTGTTTAATTGGCATGTGAACAAGTTGAATGTGCTATTTACATGGCCTGTTGGCATCACTGTCTGTTCCATAATTAACCTTAGGTTACCCCTAGTGTTTCTCTATGTATGAATTTAAATAATAAAGAAGCTCAGTGCATATTTTAAGGGATGGAAAGACTTCCTATTGTTAGCTCAATTGCTTTGATATATATAGCTCCCATGCCGTGTATCTCACTTTTATTTAGATCCAATATCTTAACATCTGGCTTGTCAGGTGTACTAACGGCAGGTAGTCTTGTTTAATTCATTATAAACTCCATTATCTACTGCAGGAGAGTTTTTATATCTTAAAGGTATAATGTAATAGTCTATAGTATCCTAGCTTTTCTATCAGCATTCATAAATTGTTTTAATATCTTTTGTTTTCTTATATTTAACAACCTGGACAATAATCCTCATTGGAATAGATAAAGGCAAATATTCTTTACTTCCATTATCACTTTCCCACAGCACAATGCGCTACCCTCCATTTATAACAAGTTTTATTTAATACATCGCCCCATTTCAAAGAATAACCAATGTACTGTGTCCTCTAGAAAGGGGTACATATGTTTTCGTAAATCACATAAATTTATAATTAATTGTTAAACAAATATACATTTTATCACACACCACATGGTTATAAAAGTAAAAGAAATAAATCCAAGCCAATGTGGCTAAATAAAAATGTGTTAAGAGAAATTAGGAAAAAATGTAAGGCATTTTCTTCAGTATACACAAGAGTGGAACCAATGGGAGATACTTTAAAACAAGCTAGAACTTACAAGCCCATACCATTAACTGGATTATCTCTAGAGGTTATCAGGGGAAAAAAAAGAATAATATTAAGGTAAATTAAACTCCAGGCCCAGATGGAATACACCTAAGGATTTTACGGGAATTTATCACTGTTATACACAAACCTCTACTCTTAATTTTTCAAGACTCATTATTCTCAAGCATAAAACCCCAGGACTGGCGTAAAGCTGATGTGGTGACAATTTTTAAAAAGGGAAGCAGGGCTGATCCAGGAAGTTATTGACCAGTTAGTCTGACATCAATAGTGGGGAAGATACTTGAAGGGATTATAAGGGATTTTATAACCCATATAGCCTGAAAACTTCCTTCAAAAACAAGACAGCAATCACACTGGCGGAGGATAAACTCACATTAGGGATGCAATGAGCCATCTTAGTCAGACTACCAACAATTACCATAATAGTGTCATGGTCATCTGAAAGAGGAAGATCCACAATAAAGTTCATCAACACACACGACCAAGGACTCTCGGGACAAGGATTACAGAAGCAGGTTAGAATGCTTCATCCCAGCAGAATTATCACAGGACACTTAAACTTTTGTACAGCCTCTGCAAGTTTATGCAACCAAAAGGTTCTAGAAATAAAACCCAGTGTCTTCCTCACCCCCCATAACCAGCAATTAGAGAACCATGATGAGTTTGCATAGTCTTAAGTCAAACTTTTGGCGGAACAAAGATTTTCCCTTTATAATACAGAATCCCATCAACAGAAGTCAAATTAATTGTAGAAGCCGAAGGTAGATCACTGAAGGCCTTAATCTTGTGCAGTAAAGAACAATGAGTCACTAAAAATTTCCACTTTGCAAAATAGTATCAGACTGAAAAGATGAATCTGGGAGAGCATCAGGGATTCTGGTCAAAGTGTCTGCGCTCTTATAATTACACCCAGGCTGATAAGAAATTACAAAATTGAACCATGGGAAAAACAATGCCCAAAGATACTGCGTGAAAATACTGCTGTTACGGAGATACATAAAAATTGTGAAAGGTTGAACAGCATCCTTCAACTGGTGCCTCCGTTATTCACATGCACACTTCACCAACAGTTCCCAGTCTCCCACATCATTTGAGGCATCAGTTTCCAAAAAGAAGGGTCTCTGAACATCTGGCTGGACCAAAATCAATTCTGATATAAACAGTTCTTGAAAGCTGTTTGAGCCTCTGATATCTAGACAAAAGAAGCTCCTAGCAAGGCAATTAACAAGAAAATAAACTCCAGAAAATTTATATTAAAGGGACATGAAACTAAATTTTTTCTTCTTCCATGATTCAGATAGAAGAGCATGTAGTTTTAAACAACGTTCCAATTAATTTCTATTTTCTCAGTTAGTTTTTTTTCTCTTTGTATCCTTTGTTGAAAATTATACCTAGGTAGGTTTAGAAGCTGCTGATTGGTGTCTGCACATATGTGCATCTTGTCATTGATTTCCAATAGCGTATTGATGCTCCTTCAACAAAGGATACAAGATACTGAATCAAATTAGATTATATAAGTAAGTTGGAAAGTTTTTTAAAATTGTATTCTCTATCTGAATCATGAAAGAAAAATGGGTTTCATTTCCTTTAAAGGGACAGTCTAGTCCAAAATAAAATTTCATGATTCAGATAGAAAATGTCATTTTAAACAATTTTCCAATTTACTTTTATCACCAATTTTGCTTTATTCTCTTGGTATTCTTAGTTGAAAGCTAAACCTAGGAGGTTCATATGCAGATTTCTAAACCCTTGAAGACTGCCTCTTCTCTCAGGGCATTTTGACAGTTTTCCACCACTAGAGGGTGTTAGTTCATGTGTTTTATATAGATAACACTGTGCTCACGCACGTGGAATTCCAGTGAGCCAGCTCTGATTGGCTAAAATGGATGTCTGTCAAAAGAACTGAAATAAGGGGGCAGTTTACAGAGGTTTAGATACAAGGTAATCACAGAGGTAAAAAGTGTATTTATATAACTATATTGGCTGTGCAAAACTAGGGAATGGATAATAAAGTGATTATCTATATTTTTAAACAATAACAATTCTGGTGTAGACTGTCCCTTTAAAACTTCTACAGAAGTTAGCAAAACCAAAGGACCTCTGTAATGCCTTCATCTTATTATTATTATTACTTTTCTTAGGCTCCATCTTATTATGGCCTGGAGAAAGGATGTCACCGAAAATTCTACAGATGAAACTGAAAATTTTCCAGCTTGGCAAACAAACAAGTCTATATTAATCATGATAATGCAGACTGAACATCTATAATCTTGAGAGGGAGAGAAGTAAATAACAATAAAAATATATAATAGGTCTCTGAATATATCATTAAGAAATTGCTAGAATGTGGCTGGGGTGTTTATTATTATTATTATCGGTTATTTGTAGAGCGCCAACAGATTCTGCAGCGCTAATCTAAATGGTATAGCTAGGTATTTAAAATATCCATTATGGGTTATAAAAGCTATGTTCATCTTATTCCCCTCTCTAATGAGCACCAAATTATATACTCCTCTCCAATCAGTTTTCATGAAAACTTGAGCTCCCTTGATTCTAAATAAAACTTCATGGATAAGTGACAAAGGATACCTGATGGTGATATTGTTGAGAGCTCTATAGCCCACACAAGGTCTTAAGACCCCCATCCTTATTCTCCACAAAACAGATTCCACCGCATCAATATATTATTTCAGATTAGTTATTCTGGTCCACACAGAGGAAAAATTATTTCCCAAGCTATTGAAACTCCTTGGAATAAATCAATGGGGTAGTCATACAGTCTGGGAGGAAGTTGATCTGCCCTCCTTTTCTCAAACACATGCAAAATGTATTTGTATTGTTCAGGAATAGCTTTAAAGGCATTCTGATGAAAATACATGATTTTATTTACAGAAGACAGAATCAAAAGTTATGCTACCAGTTTAGCATTTTATTGAAGGATCATGTAGTCTCAGCCAAGGCAAGTCTGAAATCACAGAGACGAAAGGAGAAACCACATCAACTGTAAAGTCTCTCTGTGTCATGACATTTGTTGGCACAGTCTTTATATAATAGGACCATTGGACTGCCATCAATGACAAACAACTGGATTAGAGAAACTTGTGATTGCAGAGGGATTGTTTTGTTACATGTCAAGGTAGAATAAAAGAAACAGCCACTTACACCAGATTAAGTAACTGGATCAATTTAAATTATCTCTGTGGACCACTGTAAAATATTGCTACAGATAAATATGATGCAAGAGGAACAGAAGAGGTAATTAAAAAAAAACACAGCTGCCGAAACCTTATTACCCTCTTTGGGTTATTTCTTAAGCCTCACAGGAAGTGAAAACTCCTTAATTACAGATTCACTGACTGTCACACTGTGGCTGTGGCTTGGAAACAGCTTTAAAAGTGTCATTTGGTAACAGCCAGTGACGGCCTTTACAGTGACATAAGCATGCCACGGATCTTCCTCATGCACTTGCCTTGCTTGGTCCATCTGAGCTACCTTTAGGGGGGTCTATAGAGCACAACTTTTAATATTGCCCTTAGGGCCAGATTATGAGTGGAGCGCAAACTAATGCTTCAGCAGAAGTAAGCTTTTTGCGCATGTTGTGTAGCGCTCATATTGCGAGTTGAAAGTAAACTCTTTTCTCTCTTGTGCTAACCAGACAAGCGCAAAAATCCAAAGTTAGAATATCGCCTGCGTGTTCACATATTTCCCCCTTAGAAGTCACTGGAGAAAAAAAAGTGGAAAAAAACTAACACCCCGCTCATATTCTCATTTGCGCTTACCCAACATGAATATATGAATATTTCACAGTCCAATATTCTTCAAATAGCAAAATATGTTCTATTTATTCATAAATAAATATTTCTACATATATATTATTATTTTTTTTGGTAAATAATAATAATAATAATAATAATAATAATAATAATTTGCGATTTATATAACGCTTTTCTCCCTGTGAGACTCAAAGCACATTACAAATATACCAACATAAAGACATAAAAGTTTCTGAAGGTCAGATTAGCAGACTGAATGCCTGATGGAAGAGATGGGTCTTTAGCTTTTTTTAAGAGTCTTTAAGGACGGTGCCTCTCTGATTGCCCATGGTAAAAAAAGTAGGGGCAGCGTGGCCAAATGCTCTGGAGCCTGAGTTTGTCCTTATTCTTGGCACTAAGAGGAGGGATGTGTTGGCTGACCTAAGTGAACGGGATGGGATGTAGGGTGTCAGGAGCTCTTTCAGGTACTGTGGGCCTTGGTTGTTTAAGGCTTTGAAGGTCAGCAGGCCAATTTTAAAATATGTTCGCCATTTAATTGGAAGCCAATGCAAGGAGTGGAGAACAGGTGTTATGTGGCAGGAGCGAGTTTGATTGGTCAGTAGTCTAGCTGCTGCATTTTGTACCATTTGAAGGCAATGGAGTTATTTTTTTTGGGAGGCATATATATATATATTTAAAATTATATATACTGTAGGTATAGATATATACAGATATAAATATATATACAGGTAGCCCTCAGTTTACGCCAGGGTTAGGATCCAGGAGGAATGGTTGTAAATCAAAACCGTTGTAAATTGAAAACCAGTTTATAATGTAAGTCAATGGGAAGTGAGGGAGTTAGGTTCCAGGCCCCTCTCAAAATTGTCATAAGTAACACCTAATACATTATTTTTAAAGCTTTGAAATGAAGACTTTAAATGGTAAACAGCATTATAAAGCAAATAAAATAAATTATATCATCATCAAACTAAGTTTAATGAACAAAAATATTTGCTAAACCGTACCTAATAAAATTATCACACAGACTGTATCATCATCAAACTAAGTTTAATGAACAAAAACATTTTTTTACTTGCATTTTCCTGCAAACAGTTTTCTGCATTGAGTCTGCAGCTAAGGGAAGTGGCTACTAGATCTTGTTTCTTTAAAAAAGTCTCCATTGCTCAGGTCTGGTTATACACTGATTAATTTTAGCCTGCCTGTGTTTAATCACACAACAGACTGCATCATCATCAAACTAATAATGAGTCTGCAGCTAAGGGAAGTGGCTGCTAGATCTTGTTCCTTTGAAAGCTGATCCATTGATCACGTCTGGCTTGCTTGGCTTTGTATGTCTTTGCTGCAATACAAGCGGACAGCTCCACCTACTGGCTATTTTAATGTATGCCATGCTTCTCAATGCTTTCAATAGCAGTCAATGCTTTTCAATAGCAGTCACATGACTGAAAAAAAAGGTTGTTATTTTGAAACGGCGCAAATTGAACCGGCGTAAACCAAGGGCCACCTGTGTATATATATATATAGTAAGGAAAGAGCAATCAATAATAGTAAGAAGGCGCTCTGCTATAGTGTATTTTACTGGTATATATAAAACGATTAGTTCTATTAGAAAGAGAACAGTTCTTTGATGGTAAATGGACACAGTTTATGTTGGTTTCTTGTTGTGGATGTCGTATTCAATAAAGATGTAAAATTAAGAATTCCTGCTTACCAGATATGACCTCAATCTTTATGAGGTAAGCTGTCTGCTCTGTGTGGGTAAAGGTGGTTTTGTCCTTGTCCTCCAGAGTGCTATTTTCTGAATGCTTTGTCCATGTCTTGTTCAGGTGTGAGAAGATCTTTATAATCAATGGTATCCCTGGACTTTCTGTAGATCTTTCATGCAATGGTGAGAATCTTAACCGCCTCAGAAGTATAAAGAGTGGTTGGCAATGTTCCCCTAAGCGGCTCCTTGTGTCCCCCCGGGTACAGCACCATGTGTTTGTACAGTGCATTCTGTCAGTCCGTAAAGCCCCAC
This sequence comes from Bombina bombina, assembly GCF_027579735.1. Lineage (NCBI taxonomy): Eukaryota > Metazoa > Chordata > Amphibia > Anura > Bombinatoridae > Bombina > Bombina bombina. Next base: position 1,174,954,606 of record NC_069502.1, read on the forward strand.
TGCCTCATTCAGTATAACCCGCTCAGTCACTCTCCCTCACACAGTAGAACCGCACTCTGTGTTTCCCTCTCTTGTTGTCTGTCAGTTTCTCTGTGCACCCCTGGTGTGTTTGTGTCAGCGTCCGCCCCTCTGTGTAGCTCAGCAGCCTCCTCCTCTTCTCACTAACCAACACAAGGAGACGCTTAGGGGAACATTGCCAACCACTCTTTATACTTCTGAGGCGGTTAAGATTCTCACCATTGCATTAAAGATCTACAGAGAGTCCAGTGATACCATTGATTATAAAGATCTTCTTCTCACACCTGAACAAGACGTGGCCAAAGCATTCAGAAAACAGCACTCTGGAGGACAAGGATAAAACCACCTTTACCCACACAGAGCAGACAGCTTACCTCATAAAGATTGAGGTCATATCTGGTAAGCAGGAATTCTTACTTTTACATCTTTATTGAATACGGCATCCACAACAAGAAACCAACATAAACTGTGTCCATTTACCATCAAAGAACTGTTCTCTTTCTAATAGGACTAATTCTTTTATATATACCAGTAAAATACGCTATAGCAGAGCACCTTCTTACTATTATTGATTGCTCTTTCCTTACCATTTCTAACAGTGACATGGGTACACTGTGTCAATACTAAGGCAGCACGCTATTTAGATTTTGTTGTATTATATGTGGTGCACATACATACTTTCTTCATAACTAATTCAACTATCTCTACATAAAAAAACAGTGATATCCATCATTACCAATATTAAAGTAGGATATTGCAAAGGTTAAACACATCACATAAACAAATATACCGAAACAACAAATTATCACATTGTAAGGTTCTAGCGCAGGTGATATTTCTTGATCAATATATATATATATATATATATATATATATATATATATATATATATATATATATATATATATATATATATACAGGGAGTGCAGAATTATTAGGCAAGTTGTATTTTTGAGGATTAATTTTATTATTGAACAACAACCATGTTCTCAATGAACCCAAAAAACTCATTAATATCAAAGCTGAATAGTTTTGGAAGTAGTTTTTAGTTAGTTTTTAGTTATAGCTATTTTAGGGGGATATCTGTGTGTGCAGGTGACTATTACTGTGCATAATTATTAGGCAACTTAACAAAAAACAAATATATACCCATTTCAATTATTTATTTTTACCAGTGAAACCAATATAACATCTCAACATTCACAAATATACATTTCTGACATTCAAAAACAAAACAAAAACAAATCAGTGACCAATATAGCCACCTTTCTTTGCAAGGACACTCAAAAGCCTGCCATCCATGGATTCTGTCAGTGTTTTGATCTGTTCACCATCAACATTGCGTGCAGCAGCAACCACAGCCTCCCAGACACTGTTCAGAGAGGTGTACTGTTTTCCCTCCTTGTAAATCTCACATTTGATGATGGACCACAGGTTCTCAATGGGGTTCAGATCAGGTGAACAAGGAGGCCATGTCATTAGATTTTCTTCTTTTATACCCTTTCTTGTCAGCCACGCTGTGGAGTACTTGGACACGTGTGATGGAGCATTGTCCTGCATGAAAATCATGTTTTTCTTGAAGGATGCAGACTTCTTCCTGTACCACTGCTTGAAGAAGGTGTCTTCCAGAAACTGGCAGTAGGACTGGGAGTTGAGCTTGACTCCATCCTCAACCCGAAAAGGCCCCACAAGCTCATCTTTGATGATACCAGCCCAAACCAGTACTCCACCTCCACCTTGCTGGCGTCTGAGTCGGACTGGAGCTCTCTGCCCTTTACCAATCCAGCCACGGGCCCATCCATCTGGCCCATCAAGATTCACTCTCATTTCATCAGTCCATAAAACCTTAGAATAATCAGTCTTGAGATATTTCTTGGCCCAGTCTTGACGTTTCAGATTGTGTGTCTTGTTCAGTGGTGGTCATTTTTCAGCCTTTCTTACCTTGGCCATGTCTCTGAGTATTGCACACCTTGTGCTTTTGGGCACTCCAGTGATGTTGCAGCTCTGAAATATGGCCAAACTGGTGGCAAGTGGCATCTTGGCAGCTGCACGCTTGACTTTTCTCAGTTCATGGGCGCCTTGGTTTTTCCACACGCTTCTTGCGACCCTGTTGACTATTTTCAATGAAACGCTTGATTGTTCGATGATCACGCTTCAGAAGCTTTGCAATTTTAAGAGTGCTGCATCCCTCTGCAAGATATCTCACTATTTTTGACTTTTCTGAGCCTGTCAAGTCCTTCTTTTGACCCATTTTGCCAAAGGAAAGGAAGTTGCCTAATAATTATGCACACCTGATATAGGGTGTTGATGTCATTAGACCACACCCCTTCTCATTACAGAGATGCACATCACCTAATATGCTTAATTGGTAGTAGGCTTTCGAGCCTATACAGCTTGGAGTAAGACAACATGCATAAAGAGGATGATGTGGTCAAAATACTCATTTGCCTAATAATTCTGCACTCCCTGTATATATATATGAATATATATTTAGAATCACATAGAATATATTCTGCTATGTACAGAACATTGAAATGTGAAATATATACAGTAAATACAGAGTTAAAACCTTTATTGAAAATTAATATTGCATAAATATACTTTGACATGTTTTCATCTACTTAACTACAAAGGACTCCAATGCACTTGCATACTGAATATGTCTATATATGTGTACATATGTATTTATCTGTTTAGATGTGTATATCTGTCTGTAAATACACATATTACTATTATTATTATTTTTTATTTATAAAGCACCAACAGATTCTGTAGCGCTGTCCATTGGTACAAAGATATAAGTACAACAGTGAAACAATACAATATTAGACAACATTTTACAGACAAATGCAGGGAAAGTGAGGGCCCTATTCCCGTGGGAACTTACAATATAGATGGGTAGGAGGATGGGAAACAGGAGATGGGGACTGGAAAGGTGAGAATGATGTTAGTGAGGAGTTAGATTAGGGCAACTGTTATTTAAGTGACATTCATTTGTTAATGAGTTGGGTGATAAGCTTTCCTGAACAAAAAGGTCTTTAGGAAGCGTTTAAAGGAAGACAGGTTAGGGGAAAGTCTGACAGCTTGAGGAAGTGTGTTCCAGAGGGTTGGTGCCGTATGAGAGAAGTCCTGTAGTCTAGCATGGGAGGAGGTGATGGTAGAGGAGTCAAGAAGCAGGTCACTGTTGGATCTAAGGGGGCGGGCTGGAGTATATTTGTTGATGAGGGAGGACAGGTAGGATGGGGAAGCATTGGTGAGGGCTTTGTAGGTCAGGGTGAGAATTTTGAATTTAATTCTGCTGTTAATGGGGAGCCAGTGAAGGGACTCACAGTGGGGTGCAGCAGATACAGAGCACTGGGAGAGGTAGATTAGCCTGGCAGAAGCATTTAGGATGGATTGAAGGGGAGAGAGGTGAGAGAGAGGGAGGCCAGTTAATAGGTTATTACAGTAGTCAAGTCGGGAAATTACCAGCGATTAGCTGTTTAGTAGTTTCAGCACTCAGAAACTGACACATTTTGGAGATATTGCATAGGTGGTTGCGGCAGAATGAAGAGAGCAATTGGATGTGTGGAATGAAGGACAGATTTGAGACTAGTGTGACTCCAAGGCAGTGGACTTGGGGTGATGGCGAGTAGTAATAGTGCCGTCAACAGTGATAGAACAATTAAAAGTAGTTCAGTCTTGGATATGTTTATTTTTAGATGTTGAGAGGCCACCCAGGAGGAAATGCCAGATAAGCAGTCACGGATGTGAGAATTGATAAGAGAGAGTGCAAGGGTGGATAGGTAGATCTTGGTATCATCAGCATAGTGATATTTAAAGCTATAGCTGTTGATAAGTTTACCAAGTGAAGAAGTGTAAATAGAAAAAAGCAGAGGACTCAGAAAAGAGCCTTGAGGTACTCTAATAGACAGAGACAATGGAGAGGAGGAGTCACCAGCAAAAAAGACAGAGAAGGATCTGTTAGAGCGATAAGAGTGAATCCAGGAGAGGGCAGTGTTACAGAGCCCAAGAGAGCTGAGATTCTTTAGGAGGAGGGGATGGTCAACAGTGTCAAAGGCAGCAGAGAGGTCAAGTAAGATGAGTATAGAGTAGTGGCCATTGTTTTTAGCAGAAAGGAAATCGTTAGTAACCTTGGTGAGGTCAGTCTCAGATGAGTGTTGTGGGCATAAGCCAGATTGCAAGGGGTCAAGCAATGAGTTGGAGGACAGGAAGTGGGTTAGGCGATCAAAAACTAGTTTTTCAAGGACTTTTGAAGCTAGCAGAAGCAGTGATATGGGGCGGTAGTTTGCAGGAGAGTTAGGGTGGAGGGAGGTTTTTTGAGGATGGGGGTGACCTTTGCATGTTTGAAGAAAGATGGGAATTAACCAGTAGAAAGGGATAAATTGACTATGTGAGTAAGAGATAGAGTGAGGGTGGAAGACAGAGAAGGTATTAGATGTGAAGGAATAGGGTCAAGTAGGCAGGTAGTGAGGTGCGAGGAAGACAATAAGGAACCCAATTCACTCTCAGTGGTTGGGGGGAGGGAGCAGAGAGTGGCACAGGGGGTGACTGGGAGCGAAATTGGGAGATTGCAGGATTGTGTTGGGATGTTGCTTCGGATGGTGAGTGTTTTATTGAAGAAGTAGTCAGCTAGGTCTTGAGCACTAAATGCAGATGAAGGGGGTAGTGCAGGTGGGTAGAGGAGAGAGTTGAAAATGGAGAAGAGTCGTTTAGGGTTTGACGAGTGAGTAGATATAAGAGAAGAGAAGTAGGTTTGCTTAGCTAAGTGAAGTGCAGAGGTGTATGAATAAAGAATGAACTTATAGTTGATAAAATCAGGTTTAGAGTGGGATTTCCTCCAGGCATGTTCAGCAGCGTGGGAGCATTTTTGTAAGTGGCAAGTTTGCCAAGAGTGCCAGGGCTGGAGTTGACGACGTGGGACTTTGCGTATTTGGGGAAGAGCAAGAGTTTCAAGTGCAGAGGAGAGAGAATTGTTATAGTGAGTTGTAGCAAGGTCGGGACAGGATATCGTGGAAGTGTGGGGGAGGTGTTTTTGAATAAGGTTGAAAAGTTGGAGAGGATCCACAGTTTGCAGATTTCTACAGGTGTGGGAGCGAGGGGGAAACTGCTGTTTAGCCTGTATATTAAGATTCAAGGTGAGCAGATGGTGGTCTGAGATGGGAAAGGGGCGACACTTGAAATCAGAGATAGAGCAGAGATAGGAGAATACCAGATCAATAGAGTGTCCATCGCAGTGAGTGAGGAATAGGGTGGATTGTGAGATGCCGATAGAGATAGTGAGTGAGAGACGTTTAGAGGTAGCAGGGGCAGATGGGTTATCAAGGGGGATGTTGAAGTCCCCTAGGATTAGAGCAGGTGTATTTGTAGAGAGAAAGTGAGGAAGCAATTGGGAGGTGGGTCCAGGGGGGCTATAGATAACTGCCACTCTGAGAGAGAGGGGAGAGAACAGGCGAATGCAGTGGACTTCAAAGGAAGAAAAGGAGAGAGATGGAAATGGAGATAGGAACTGATAGGAGCAGGAGGGGGAATGTAAGATCCCAACACCGTCACCATGTCTCTCACCTGGCCTAGGTGTGTGGCTATAGTGGAGACCCCGTGTGTGAGAAAAGCAATAGAAGCAGTGTCAGAGGAATATAGACAGGTTTCAGTAATTGCTAAAAGGTGTAAAGCATTGGAAGCAAACAGGTTGTGAACAGTGGTAAGTTTGTTAAAGATGGAGCAAGCGTTTCAGAGAGCACAAGGAAAGAAAGGGGATAAACACTGATGGTTAATGGAGATGAGATTGTTAGTAATGCATGACCTAGAGTTTTTGTAGTGGGAGACTTAGCGAGAGTGTGGAAGTTTGGTGATCGCTGCAGGGCCAGGGTTAGGGGAGACATCACCAGTCCGATACAGTCCGACACAGATCGATGCTTACGTCATTACAGATGTTCCGAATGCAAATTCGGCACTATCTGACTACTTTTGCTAGTTAACAAATATCTACCAGGTACACTCGCCACTATTACAGCCCAGCGTACCTGCTTTCAATCCGCCGCCCTAGAGGCGGCGGAGGCCATAGGAATCAGTGGGAGTCTGAAAGCAGCGAAAGCTTATGTTCGCTGCTGCCCGATATCCCATTGATTTATATGGTAAAATAAAAGTTATGTTTACACCTAACACCCTAACATGTACGCCGAGTCTAAACACCCCTAATCTGCCGCCCCAACACCGCCGCCACCTACATTATACTTATTAACCCCTAATCTGCCACCCCAACACCGTCGCCACCTACATTATACTTATTAACCCCTAATCTGCTGCCCCGACATCGTCGCAACCTACATTATACTTATTAACCCCTAATCTGCCGCCCCGACACTGCCACCCCACATCGCCATAAACTAAATTAACCTATTAACCCATAAACCTAACAACCCGCTAACTTTACATTAAATATTAACTCATCCCTATCTTATAATAAATTTAAATTTACATTAAACTACAAATTAAATTAAATATATTATATAGTTAAAAACCTAACCCTACTCAAATAATTTAAATCTACTATTAAAAATTACAAAGTTACAAAACATAACAAACCCTGAGTTACAAAAAATAACAAACACTAAGTTACAAAAAAAAATTAACACTAAATTACACAAAATAAAAAATAAATGATCAAATTTAATCTAATCTAAGAGCCCTATGAATATAAAAAAGCACCCCCAAAATAAAAAAAACCCTAGCCTACAATAAACTACCAATAGCCCTTAAAAGGACCTTTTGTGGGGCATTGCCCCAAATAAATCAGCTCTTTTACCTGTAAATAAAAAATACAAATACCCCCAAACAGGAAAACCCACCACCCACACAACCAACCCCCAAATGAAAACCTAAGCTCCCCATTGCCCTGAAAACGGCATTTGGATGGGCATTGCCCTTAAAAGGGCATTTAGCTCTTTTTCAAAAGCCCAAACCCTAATCTAAAATTAAAACACACCCAATAAACCCTTAAAAAAGCCTAACACTAACCCCCAAAGATCCACTTACAGTTTCTGAAGAGCCAACATCTGCTTCGGCAGAAGTCCTCATTGAAGCCGGCAGAAGTCTTCCTCTAAGTGGGCCAACGTCTTCATCCAACCCAACAGAAGTCTTCATCCAGACGGCATCTTCTATCTTCATCCATCCGGCGCGGGCGGCTCCATCTTCAAGACATCCGGCGCGGAGCATCCTCTTCTTCCGACGTCTTCTTCAACAATGAATGTTCCTTTAAATGACGTCATCCAAAATGGCGTCCCTTAGATTCCGATTGGCTGATAGAATTCTATCAGCCAATCGGAATTAAGGTTGAAAAAATCCTATTGGCTGTTACAATCAGCCAATAGGATTGAGCTTTCTTCCTATTGGCTGATCCAATCAGCCAATTGGATTGAGCTCGTATTCTACTGGCTGATTGGATCAGGTAAGTTTAAATTTATTTGAAGATAGGGATGTTGTAATTTTAATTTAAAGTTAGGGGGTTGTTAGGTTTAGGGGTTAATAGCTTCATTTAGTTTTTTGTGACGTGGGGGGCTGACGGTTTAGGGGTTAATAGGTTTAGTTAGTGGTGGTGATGTGGGAGGCCAGAGATTTAGGGGTTAATAAGTTTATTTAGTGGCGGCGGTGTCGGGGAGCGGTGGAATGGAGGTTAATACATTTTATTTAGGTGGCGGGGATGTCGGGGCGGCAGATTAGAGGTGTTTAGACTCGGGGTTTATGTTAGGGTGTTAGGTGGAAACGTTACATGTTTTCTACCATATAAATCAATGGGATATCTGGCAGCATCAGAACATAAGCTTTCGTTTCTTTCAGATTCCCATTGATTTCTATGGCATCCGCGGCCTCCAGGGTGGCGGATTGAAAGCCTGGTACGCTGGGCCGGAATAGCCGCGAGCGTACCTGTTAAAAGTTTGATAACTGGGAAAAGGTGTCAAATAGAGCCAAATGTGTATTCGGAACATCTGTAATGACGTAAGCATTGATCTGCATCGGATTGAGACCGGCGGATCGTATGTTACATCACAAATTTCAACATTTGCCGGTCTGTAGGCTTTGTTAACTAGGTCGGATCAATCTCGCAACAATTACGCTGCGGAATTCTGGCGTATTTGCTTTTGAGGCTTTGATAAATATCCCCCTATGGGTTTAGAGTTAACCCTCTGGCTGCCATTCAGGACAATTATTTTAGCCAACCAATGAATTTACAAAAGGTTGCAGATTGGGCTAGGGGTGGCAACTTTATGAGCCCAAATGCCCCAGTTGGCACTCAAAACAAATGTACTGGCACTCTGCCTTTGGGCACCCATCATACTACTTGGTTCCATGAGCTACAATTATAGTGCCTAATATATTATTTTTCTTAAACGCCCATGCAATATATCAGCAATTACATTTAAGTATTTGTATATTTTATGTAAATTAAGGAAATAACATCTCTTTAAATTTAAAAAAAAAGTAAACCTACAATGGGTACTTGAGAGAATGTTTTCAGAAGATTATCGTTAGTTTAGCAACACCACCTTAAAGGGACATACCTAAATGCTAAATGTCATATGCAGCAAAACTGTAAAACGCTGATTAGAAATTAATACATTATCGTCTCTATGCAAAATGAGAAAAATACTTTCTCTTTTTATTGTTATCTACACTTTGCTTTACTGTGATCTTGTGGGATTTCCCTCCTTAAACTGAGAAGGGAAATAAAGTGATTGTGCTGCACATACCAGATGCACTCTCTCTTGCAAGTCCTGAGACAAGCATCCCTATTGGTTTGAATATTTAGAGAAAATATCAGCGCACACTGGATCAAAATCAAGTATCAAATAGAATAAATAATAAAAGATTAACAGCTAGATTACGAGTCTTGCGTTATGAGTAAAAAAGCAGCGTTAAGCCTCATAACGCTGCTTTTTTACTACCGCTGCTATTACGAGTCTTGCAGATTTAGGGGCACCGCACACTTTTTTGGCCATACCGCAAATCAATTTACGTAAATTGCGTATAGTCTTTTTTCTATGGAACTTCCATAGTGCCGGTATTACGAGCTTGTCCTGGGAGGCCAAAAAGTGAGCGGTACACCCTATCCCGTCAAGATTCGTACCGCATTTTAAAGTCAGTAGTTATGAGTTTTACACTACAACGCCGTAGCATAAAACTCTTAACTAAAGTGCTAAAAAGTACACTAACACCCATAAACTACCTATTAACCCCTAAACCGAGGCCCTCCCGCATCACAAACACTATAATAAAATTATTAACCCCTAATCTGCCGCTCCCGACATCGCTGCCACTAGAAAAAACATATTAACCCCTAAACCGCCATACTCCTGCCGCGCACACACTAGTTAAATATTATTAACCCTTAATCTGCCGCCCCAAACATCGCTGCCACCTACCTACATTTATTGACCCCTAATCTGCCGCCCCCAACGTCGCCGCCACTATACTAAATTTATTAACCCATAAACCGCTGTACTCCCGCCTCCTAAACATTAGTTAAATATTATTAACCCCTAATCTGCTGTCCCTAACATCCTCGCCACCTCTCTACATTTATTAACCCCTAATCTGCCGCCCCCAACGTCATCACCACTATACTAAATTTATTAACCCCTAAATCTAAGTCTAACCCTAACACCCCCGAACTTAAATATCATTAAAATAAATCTAAAGAAAACCTACTATTAATAACTAAATAATTAATATTTAAAACTAAATACTTACCTATAAAATAAACCCTAAGCTAGCTACAATATAACTAATAGTTACATTGTATCTATCTTAGGTTTTTTTTTTTTTAAATCTTTATTTATGTAAAAGTCACACAATAACTCGCATCTCAATGAGTAGATACAAACATTGTAGGCTGTTCACATAGTCACTCATGTGACCACGAAGAACAACAAAGATTATAGCAATGAAAAAAAAAACAACAGTAAAAGACATGAGAAATCATTGAGCTTTTATCTGTGCGTGACCTCCTTTTCAATGGATGTTCATTTACCCTCCTACCCTCCTTCTTTGTTTATGTAAAAGTCTCACATTAACTCACATCTTCAATGAGTTGATACAAACATTGTAGGCTGTTCTCATAGTCACTCATGTGACCTCGATGTACATAAGAACAACAAAGATTCAACAAAGATTTTACCAAAGAAAAATTCAACAATAAAAGACATGAGGAATCATTGAGCCTTATCAGTGCGTGACCTCTTTTTCTATTAATGTTCATTTACCCTCCTACCCTGCATCTCCCTATCTGATTCAACTCTCCCTACCCCGGGGTGTCCCCTTTCTGTGCCTCTACTTATCTAGAGCCCCCTCCTCAAGCCTGGAGTGTAGCTCTCGAAGTCGAGCTGCCACTCTCCTCATAATTGAGCCTCCAAGATGTAGGTCGTGTTGCGAATTGGATACAGTATTTGCACTTGTTGTGCCTGATCTAGTGTATGCAAATAGACCTCCCATTTGCCTATGAAGTGTTTTGTGCGTTTCTGGGTGTCTCCCAGTGTGTCCGCCTGTTCATAAATTAGTTGTTGATGGATTTCCCTTTTTAACTGCTTTAGTGTTGGGGCCTCCCGAGCCAACCAGTTCTTAAGGACAACCTTCCTTGCCTGTAAGATTACATTGTGTACAAATAATGTGGTCGCCCTATTAGTGTTCTGACATTCTAAGAAAATAAGTGTCTGTAGGGTTAATCTCTCAAGTGATATTCCGATAGACTTCAACCAGAAATGGGTCATACCCCAGAACCTGGCACGCTTGGGGCAACTCCAGATCATGTGCAAGAGGCCTGCATTATTTTGCATGCAGCGTGGGCAGTTCCCCAAGCACTCAGTGTCCCAGATTTTATACAGTTTTGGGGTAATGTACGCTGTTTCTAGGAGTTTATTGTGGGATTCCCTAATATCCATAGACAATGTTGCACGCTGCACCCTATGGACACTATGTGTGACCTGCAGCATGGAGATGTTAGTGTGTAGCAACTCTGACAACTTTTCACTAATATGTTTCCTGGTGTTCTCGTTGGTAGGTGCCAACAAGGCTTTGTAAATCGGGGAAATTGAGGTATGTCATTGGGAAAATAGGTTAGCCAATTGATAGACAGTATTGTCATTCTGTGGGAGGGATCCAGACCCCAACAGCTCCGCTATGTAGTGTTTGGCCTGCAGAAACACAAAATGATGGGACCTAGGCAACATGTATGTCTCTTGAATGGAAGCAAATGTGCGTATTGTCTTCCCATCCCCCTCTAACATCTTAGACACTGTGTTTAAACCCCGAGCTCCCCAGTCCTTAAATGTACGTGTTGTCATCCCTGGAATGAAATTGGGGTTTCCCTGCAGTGGCGTGTACCTTGTTACCTCATACTTAAATTGTAATCTATTACACATTTTCCTCCAGGCAAAGAGTGGGTGTTAGATTAGGGTGTGTTGTGTCAGATGTTTGTCCAGTTTTGTAGGTTGTAGGTGAGGCAGTATGGCCTGGGACCACGGGTGTATAAGCTGTCTTTCTAGGTCTGGGACAGTGAAGTGGTCTCGCCCCGTCTGCCAGTCAAAGATGTATTTAACTTGGGTTGACCAGCTATATAGCTCCAAGTCTGGAACTGCCATGCCCCCAAAGTCAGATGTGCTGCACATTCGGTCTGATCTAATTCTGTGCTTTTTGTTTGCCCAGATAAATGTTAGAAACAGGGAGTTCCAAAATTTCAGATCCTCCTTGCTAATGAGCAGCGGCAGCATTTGCATCTTATAGAGGATTTTGGGAAAAAGGATAATTTTGATAAGTCCTATTCTGCACGACAATGAGAGTGGTAGTTTAGCCCAATGTGCCACTAAATCTGTAGCCTCTCTCTTCAGTGGCGTATAATTAGCGCCATACCAATCTAAGGGATTTAGTGATAGCTCAATCCCCAGATACCTAAAAAACTTCCCTGCTTGTTTGAAATTGTATTGGAGTTCCGGAGTATCGTCAGTACTAGTCAACCACACTATCTCCGTCTTGTCGGTATTCATCTTATACCCAGATAGTTCCCTGAAGTTAACTATGATCTCCATTAGGATGGGGACATTCAAGGTATGGTTTTGCACATATAGGACCATATCATCTGCGAAGAGTGACAAATGGAGAGTGGATGATCCAACCCTGAGTCCCTCAGTCTGCAATCTAATTTTTGCTGCTAGGGGTTCTAGGACGAGGTCGAAGAGCAGGGGCGACAGAGGGCACCCCTGCCTTGTACCTCTTTCTAGGGAGAATGGTGGTGATTGGGCTCCATTCACCAACACCGCCGCCCGTTGGTTCGTGTAGAGAGTTTGTAGGGCCTCAACGAATGAGCCCTCAATCCTGAATTGTGTGAGGGTGTAGAATAGGTGTCCCCAGAGGACCCTATCGAAGGTTTTTTTCTGCATCTACAAGTAGAACACATGCTTCCTTTGCCCTTCCTACCTGATTTTGTGATTTGATATTCCAATAGTGTGTGAGTAGAAGCTGAAGAGTTCTCACATTTTTAACTGCGGATCTCCCCTTAATGAAGCCTGTCTGGTCATCTCGGATCAGGTCTGGCATTATAAGGGCCAGTCTATCCGCCAAGATTTTTGTTAAGATTTTGTAATCCGAGTTCATAAGTGAGATCGGTCTGTATGACGCTGGGTTAAGCAGATCCTTACTAGGTTTGAGTATTAAGCTAATATTGGCTTCGGTAAATTGGCGGGAGCCCGTCCCTCTCCCATCCAGGATGCCATTGAAGAGGTCCGACAATACCCCTGCTACCTCGGGCTGGAGAATTTTGTAAAACTCACCCGGGAGCCCATCGGGTCCCGGGGCCTTTTCTAACGGTAACTCTCCTATAACTTTCTCAACGTCCTCTACTGATACTCGTGCGTTCAGGGAGCGCTTCTGACTCTCTGTTATTGGTGGAAGCGTAATCGTCTCCCAAAATGAGTCCCTGTGGGTAATATCTACCCCCTGTGATTTATATAGGGCCGAGTAGTGCCGAGTAAAGGCTTGTTGAATGTCAGTCGTGTCTGAGAGGATCGAGTCCTGTTCCTTAATGGCTGCTATGTGAGTGGGCCGTCTGATCAGTTTTGTCAGTCTGGCAAGTAGTCTAGCCGTCCTATTTCCATGCCTGTAGAACCTGGCGTGTGTCCTTGTCATGTCTCTAGCTGACCCCTGTAAAAGGAATGTGTCTCTTAACGATTTAGTGTCTTTATATTTGAGTCTATTTGTTTCTGTGGGATTTCGCAAATAGCGATTTCTCTCATTAAGTAATTGTTTCAGCAGTAGTTCCTCTCTAAGTTTTTTCTGTTTTCTGGCAGCTATTACATAAGAGGTCACTACCCCCCTGAGGACAGCCTTACCCGCCTCCCAGAAGAGAGGCATGTTTTCCTTGTGACTACTATTTAGATTATCATACGCTAGCCATTCACCTACCAAATAGTTCCTGAGGTTAGCATCGTGTACCAGGTATCTGGGAAATGTCCACCCCTCTCCACCAGTCCTGGCTGGTCCGAGTTTGAGTTTAAGTGAAATTGGGGCATGATCCGAGATGGTCGGGTTGTCTATCGCAGCTTCTATAATTCTCGCATTCAAAATGGGAGATGTCAAGAAAAAAATCTATGCGTGATAACGTGTCCTTCGTGGGTGTAATGCATGTGTAGCTTTTTACTTCCGGATTTCTCTCCCTCCAAATGTCTGTGAGCTGGAGTGCTCTTTTAAACTTATTTAATGTTAGGGTGTCCCGTTTGGTGTTTTATTGTCTACTAGGGCCTGACGTAGGGAGACCTGGGTTCCTAAACCTATCTGCCGGTGTTTGTGGTGTTATATTGTAATCTCCTCCTAGTATGACAGGGGCATCTGCCACTTTCAATATGTGTACCCTCATTGCACTCCAAAACTCTTTTTTATGTGTGTGGGGCCCATAGACTCCCCCCAAGATTAAGGGCATACCTTCCAGTACAATTTTAAGGAGGACAAATCTCCCTAGTGGATCCAGTATTGTTTGGGTGATCTTGTAATTAAGATTTTTCCGAAACAGGAAGGCAACTCCCCTGGCTCTGCTACTTGCATAAGGGGTGTATATAACCTCTCCCACCCATTGTTGTTTACATTTTTCATGCTCACTGGGTTTTAGGTGTGTTTCCTCTAATATGGCGATGTCAGCTCTCTTGGCTTTGAGATATTTTAAGATGGCTTTCCGCTTTATGGGGGATGTTACCCCTCCCACGTTCCAGGACATAATGTGGAGTCCCATAACTATGATACAACTCTTAAGACCTAATTAGTGTTGGGTGTGTGCTTTGTACAACTACAGAATAAATACTCACGGTCTGACACTCCGGGGTACTACCCAGGAAGATCCTGCTATCTGTTATCTCACCTTCAGTCTCCCAGCAGAAGAGGCTATAATGTTGAGCTAAGAGCAGGGAGAGATAATGAGAAGCAGCAACAATACTACTAAGCTTCAGAGAGAGGTCAAAATCAATAAAATACAACAAATCTAACGATATGAACAGATAAACAGCAAAACAGTAACACAATTAACTACTTAGGTAATCAATTAAACCCCCCCCCCCCTTTTCAAAAAGGATATGTAACATATTCCATAAATGGCATGGTAACTTTGCCTAAAGGCAATAGAGTCTTCAGTCCTTGAATATCGTTGTCCTCCATTGTAGAGGACCCTCAGATCACTTAGTCAGGATCCGTCAAGATCCAATAGAGAATCATGTCAGCCCTCCTCTTTGTCGCTCCCTTCCGCTTCTATCGGGTTGTCTTTACTAGAATCCAGAGACTTTATGTAGATACTTAGCTGACTGGTGTCTTCAAAAAATGTTGGTCCTTGTGCAGTCTGAACCTTAAGTCTAGCCGGGTATAGTAGGGCAGTGGATTCTCCTTTGTCCAGGAGCTCTTTACAGTAGGGTGAGAATTCCCTCCTCTTTTTAGCTACCTCGGCTGAATAGTCCTGGAAGAGATGTAACTTGCAGCCCTCGTACACCAATTCAGGGGTCTGCCTATAGGCTTTCAGGATTAGAGACTTATCCTTGAAATTGAGATACTTAATCATAATTTCTCTGGGGGAAGACTTCTGATTTTCCTTTTGTTGGAGCAATCCCACTCTATGTGCCCTTTCAGCCACACAGGGTATGTTGACATGTGCAAGTCCTAGCAACCTTGGGAGTACTTCTTCTGCAAACTCAATAAGAGTGGAGCTAGGAACTGATTCAGGGAGACCCACCACACGAACGTTATTTCGTCTGGACCTATTCTCTAGGTCGTCCAGTTTTTCTCTAAGAGCTTTGTTTTGTCGCTGTAGTTGGGTGACGTTTAATGTCACCTCTCTCTGCTGACTCTCCGTGTCCGCCACCTTTTGTTCAACTGTGGTGAGCCTTGAGGAGAATATTTTTAGGTCTGCTGATAGGGTGTCCAACCCTGTTTGTAGCTGCTCTATTTTCTGAAGAAAGAGGGCTGAAAGCTGGGATACAATAGGGTGTGTATCTTGTTGCAGTGGATCTGCCGCTTCAGCAGATGTTGTAGGTGGGGAGTGCACTTCAACTTGGCTCTTGTGTCTCCTTTCTTGCTGACGCTGCTTTCTGGCCATCTTGTCAGTTTTTTTGCTATAAGGCGTATAATATTTTTGCATGCAGAAATATGATCAGTCTCACACCCAGTGCAGATGTAAGGTGAGTAGTAGTATGAAATTCAGCCTGGATATCCCGTGGTTGCCCTGCAGAGATTACTACAGTATCCAGATAGGCCGCAATCTGCACAGATTACAATAACAAGAACACAGGAGTACCCTCCACTCTACAACATGAGAACTGTTTCTTCCACTTAAGCGGTCCCAACCAAGATATCACCACCATTAGGACTGAAGACAGTGTTTCAGGGGGGGTACTTAAGGAGGGGGATTGAGGGTGTTCTATTCCATTGCCATTTGTGCAGGCCCCATCAAAGGAGCCCCTCTATGAGGAAAAAACGTATTTGCTTGAATCTGGCCCTCTGCCCCTCCCTGACTTATACATTAAAATGACCCGTGTGACAGTAATTTAAATTTTATTTGCTTCCCTAGTGCAAAGGGATTTCGCTCCCTCTTGGGCTTACTAGTTGGGGGATTCTCAAAGTCTCTCAAATGGCCCCTCTGGGAGCAGTGAACCATCTATAAATGTTTAAGTCTCATCTAGCTCTCAGTGCGTAGTGTCAGTGTGGCGTGGGGATCTTATCCTGGCCTATTGCGGCGTGTGGGGGAGTCTATCTGTAGTTTACGGAAGCAGTTATAGTTCTTGAAAGGCGGCAGATCCTGACTTAAAAGATGTTCTCTTATATATAATGTGATCCGTCAGTACTTCTCACCACTCTGCAAGCTGCGACTCTAACTTCACTCTCCCCACATGGACCAGTTAGCTGTTATTATAAGACTACACACTGAGGATCTGTGAGGATCCGGCCTTACCGCTCCCCTGCTCCACCGTTATCCAAGATGGCGATCGGCACCTCATTGCGCTATGGGAACTCGGCCAAGCTCTCTGCATACACCGGATCCGTCCGGGCGAGGTATAGCCAAAATGTTTATGGCCAGCTGGTTCCTGATACTTGTCCCTAGCTCCGTAACGCCTCCACAGGGTTCCAAGCCCCTCGATCGCAGCCGCGATCACTTGTCTGTTGGTATGTCAAAGAGGCTTGACGGCGGGGGAGTAGATCTTTTTTCCTCCTTGCTAATTTCGGTCCAGGCAGTAGTGTTAGCAATACTCTGCCAAGGGTTGTAGCTTTTTCAGGCGTTCTACGGGTTTTTGACAGCTTTGGGAGTTCAAAATACTCGGAGCTCTGCACAGCTGCTGCTATCCGCTGCGCCCACCCACCGGAAGCCCATGTCTATCTTAGGTTTTATTTTTATTTTACAGGCAAGTTTGTATTTATTTTAACTAGGTAGAATAGTTACTAAATAGTTATTAACTATTTACTAACTACCTAGCTAAAATAAATACAAATTTACCTGTAAAATAAAACCTATCCTAAGTTACACTAACACCTAACCTAACCCTACAATTAAATAAATTCCCTAAATTAAATACAATTAAATAAATGTAATACAATTACCTAAATTACAAAAAACCCCACTAAATTACAGAAAATAAAATACAAATTATAAGATATTTAAACTAATTACACCTAATTTAATAGCCCTATCAAAATAAAAAAGCCCCCCAAAATAACCACCCCCCCTAGCCTAAACTAAACTACCAATAGCCCTTAAAAGGGCCTTTTGTGGGACATTGCCCCAAAGAAATCAGCTCTTTTACCTGAAAAAAAATACAAACAACACCCCAACAGTAAAGCCTCCCACCCACACAACCAACCCCACAAATAAAACTCTAACTAAAAAAACCTAAGCTCCCCATGGATGGGCATTGCCCTTAAAAGGGCATTTAGTTCTATTGCGGCCCAAAGCCCTAACCTAAAAATAAAACCCACCTAATAAACCCTTAAAAAAACCTAACACTAACCCCTGTAGATCCACTTACAGTTTTGAAGATCCGACATCCATCCTCAACGAAGCCGGGAGAAGTCTTCATTCAAGCCGGGAGAAGTGGTCCTCCAGATGGGCAGAAGTCTTCATCCAGACGGCATCTTCTATCTCCATCCATCCGGAGTGGCTCCATCTTCAAGACATCCGGCGCGGAGCATCCTCTTCAATCGACGTCTTCTTCCAGAATGAATATCTCTTTAAGTGACGTCATCCAAGATGGCGTCCTTTAGATTCCGATTGGCTGATAGAATTCTATCAGCCAATCGGAATTAAGGTTAAAAAACACTATTTGCTAATGCAATCAGCCAATAGGATTGAACTTCAATCCTATTGGCTGATCCAATCAGCCAATAGGATTGAGCTGGCATTCTATTGGCTGTTCCAACCAGACTGGATACTTATTCTCTGTGGAGCACAGGTTTTCAGTGTTCTAGATACTAAGTCCCAAGCAATATCCTGAATTATTTGGATTCGCAAAACTTCACTCGAACACCGTTACACCACCAGTAAAGTTCCATATAAGTCTGGATACACTTGCAACAACCTGCAACAAATTGCTAATGAATTAACCCTACGCGTTGCGTTTGCTAAACTTCTTCAGGGGTATTTTTTGTGTTCTTGTTTAGAATATAAACTTCACATTGAGGAGTCAATATTTAAACTACTTATAATGGAAATGACATGTAGGGAGCCGGCAAAAATAGCCGTTCATGTCATTTCTGGGTCCTAAAGCTTACCAGTTTGCTTAGCGTGGAGAGCTATACACAAACAGTCTTGTCTTTCTTTAATTTGAATGGTTATAATTATATTCTGCTATTGCCTATCCCTTACTTCAAAGTATAACTGATATAGTATAAAACAAATAAAAAACGAATAAAAAACATAAATTATGCAATTTCATATAATTATATAAAGATAAGAAAAAAGTTCTAAAACCTAACATACGATTAGTACATTATAACATATCAAAAAATCGATTGATTATATTTAATATTTAATATTTCATTGGTCAGATTCTTCTTGACACAGTGACCTGATAACCTTTTTGCTAACAGTGTAAAATTATATAATTTACTTTTTATTTATTTTCTATTCTAATGACTTTATCAAAGTCTTTATAATTCATTATAGGTTTTTTCATTATAGGTTTTGTCATTAAAATTATACCGTATTATTTACACAGCAAAAATGGGAAATACTATTTACTCAAACAAATGTGTGACATATTTCAAAAGATTGATGTATAATTCAAGAGTAGAGTTTTGTACTAAAAAAAATGTATATAAAAATTGTATAAAATGTATAAGATAACTCATTATCCATATATGTGGACATGACAGTTTCTTATAATGAGAATGCTGCTAAGTCCAGGTCAATATTTAGCCCAGCTGTATACAGACTTTTAAGTTCTGTAATCCAGAATGTCTATCTCCTTCTAAGTTTGGTGAGTCGATTAATCCCTTCTTTAAATGGGATCCAATCTATCACCTTGATTTTTAAACCTTCCGGATTACTAGAATGGAACACTCTAAAATGATCAACCACACTGTGTTTTACTATTGCTTTTGAAATGTTGTTAGTGTGTTCCCAGAATCTAGTTTTTATTTTTATTTTGGTTCTGCCCAAGTAAATGTTTTTTTGCATGGACAAATTAATTGGTATCTCACATGAGTGGTATACCAGAGGCATATGATTGAGAGGCATATTGCCTTTCTTCTTAAAGGAATCCAATTTATTTTGGAAAATAACAGCTTTTTATTTGAGAATAAATTTTATAGACAGATTCTAGGAACAGCCATGGGCCTCTAGTTATCAAAGTCTGGCGGACCTGATCCGAAAGTGCGGATCAGGTCCACCAGACAATATGCTCGCCGTATTCAGCATTGCACCAGCAGCTCACAAGAGCTGCTGGTGCAATGCCACCCCCTGCAGACTCGCGGCCAATGGGCCGCCAGCAGGGGGTGTCAATCAACCTGATCGTACTCGATCGGGTTGTATTGTGGCGATGTGTGTCCGCCTGCTCAGAGCAGGCGGACAGGTTATGGAGCAGCGGTCTTTGTGACCGCTGCTTTATAACTGCTGTTTCTGGCGAGCCTGCAGGCTCACCAGAAACACGGGGCATCAAGCTCCATATGGAGCTTGATACATATGCCCCATGGGCACAACCATGGCGCCCTCTTATGCTAACATCTATATGGGCGAATTTGAGGAATATTATGTGTGGTCTAACAACCCCTATCTAAAGAATATCAAGAAATATTATAGGTATATAGACGACCTGTTATTTATTTGGGAAGGGAGCTTAGAAGAAGCCACAGACTTTATTACTCATTTGAATAACAATGCATTTAATTTGAAGTTTACAAGTTTAATAACAAAAGAGTCCATTGACTTTCTAGACTTAACATTATATATAGATGAGTCACAGAAAATAGCTGTAAAGAACTTTAGAAAGAACACAGACAGGAACAACTTTCTGAGTGCAAATAGTGGCCATTTGGAAAAATGGATCCAAAATGTGCCTCTTGGACAATATCAACGTCTCAAGAGGAATTGTACTAAGACTCAGATTTTCAAAAGGAAGCAGAAATCTTTTCCAATAAATTTAAGGAAAAAACTTATAAGGAGAATTGGTTAATGGAAACTAAGAACAAAACAGGTGCAATTCCTAGAGAACAATTATTAATTCCCAAATCTGAGAAAGTTTCTACTTCTATCCAAAAAGTCATGAAATCACAAGATGATCCTTTATTCATTATAACCTACTCTGAAGGATCCAATCAGATTCGTAAGATTCTTACAAAAAATTGGAACATTCTTAAACAGGACCCGATTCTAAATCCAATATTAGGGGAAAAAAACAAAAACAGTGTTTAGGAAGGATAGGGACATTTTCTGGCCCCTTCAAAATTAAAAAGTGTACAATCAATGACATCTAATTGGTTAACACCACAACCTGGAATGTTTAAGTGCAAGAAAAAAATCATGTAATAAGTGTGATCATGTTATACAATGCAACACATTTTTTAACTCAGTAGGAGATAAAAATTATACTATGAAATATAGATGTACTTGTGAAACCACTCATGTGATATACCAATTAATTTGTCCATGTAAAAAAATTTACTTGGGCAGAACCAAAATAAAAATAAAAACTAGATTCTGGGAACACACTAACAATATTTCAAAAGCAATAGTAAAACACAGTGTGGTTGATCATTTTAGAGAGTTCCATTCTAGTAATCCGGAAGGTTTAAAAATCAAGGTGATAGATTGGATCCCATTTAAAATAGAAGGGATTAATCGACTCACCAAATTTAGAAGGAGAGAGACATTCTGGATTACAGAACTTAAAAGTCTGTATCCAGCTGGGCTAAATATTGACCTGGACTTAGCAGCATTCTCATTATAAGAAACTGTCATGTCCACATATATGTATCTTATACTTCTTATACATTTTTTATATAAAAAAAAATTTAGCACAAAACTCTACTCAAATTTCTTGAAGTATACATCAATCTTTTGAAATATGTTGCACATTTGTTTAAGTAAATAGTATTTCCCATTTTTGCTGTGTAAATAATACGGTATCATTTTAATAAAAAAACTATAATTAAAAAACCTATAATGAATTATAAAGACTTTGATAAAGTCATTAGAATAGAAAATAAATAAATAGTAAATTATATCATTTTACACTGTTAGTAAAAAGGTTATCAGGTCAATGTGTCAAGAAGAATCTGACCAATGAAATATTAAATATAATCAATCGATTTTTTGATATGTTATTATGTACTAATCGTATGTTAGGTTTTAGAACTTTTTATCTTGTCTTTATATAACTATATGAAATTGCATAATATATGTTTTTCTTACTTATCTTTATATAATTATATGAAATTGCATAATTTATGTTTTTTATTCGTTATACTTTGAAGTAAGCGATAGGCAATAGCAAAATATATTTATAACCCATTCAAATTAAAGAAAGACAAGGCTGTTTGTGTATAGCTCTCCACGCTAACGGCTAGATTTAGAGTTTTGTCGGTAACGACCCGCGTAGCTAACGCTGGCTTTTTTTCTGGCCCCACCTTTAAAATAACTCTGGTATTGAGAGTCCACAGAATGGCTGCGTTAGGCTCCAAAAAGGGAGCGTACAGGCATATTTAACGCCACTGCAACTCTCGATACCAGAGTTGCTTACGGACGTGGCCAGCCTAAAAAACGTGCTCGTGCACGATTCCCCCATAGAAAACAATGGGGCTGTTTGAGCTGAAAAAAACCTAACACCTGCAAAAAAGCCGCGTTCAGCTCCTAACGCAGCCCCATTGTTTCCTATGGGGAAACACTTCCTACGTCTGCACCTAACACCCTAACATGTACCCCGAGTCTAAACACCCCTAACCTTACACTTATTAACCCCTATTCTGCCGCCCCCGCTATCGCTGACCCCTGCATATTATTATTAACCCCTAATCTGCCGCTCCGTAAACTGCCGCTACTTACATTATGCCTATGTACCCCTAATCTGCTGCCCTAACACCGCCGACCCCTATATTATATTTATTAACCCCTAATCTGCCCCCCACAACGTCGCCGCTACCTACCTACAATAATTAACCCCTAATCTGCCGAGCGTACCGCACCGCTATTATAATAAAGTTATTAACCCCTAATCCGCCTCAATAACCCTATAATAAATAGTATTAACCCCTAATCTGCCCTCCCTAACATCGCCGACACCTAACTTCAAACATTAACCCCTAATCTGCCGACTTGAGCTCACCGCTATTCTAATAAATGTATTAACCCCTAAAGCTAAGTCTAACCCTAACACTAACACCCCCCTAAATTAATTATAATTTAAATCTAACTAAATAAATGAACTCTTATTAAATAAATTATTCCTATTTAAAGATAAATACTTACCTGTAAAATAAACCCTAATATAGCTACAATATAACGAATAATTACATTGTAGCTATTTTAGGATTAATATTTATTTTACAGGCAACTTTGTAATTATTTTAACCAGGTACAATAGCTATTAAATAGTTAAGAACTATTTAATAGTTACCTAGTTAATATAATAACAAAATCACCTGTAAAATAAATCCTAACCTAAGTTACAATTAAACCTAACACTACACTATCAATAAATTAATTAAATACAATATCTACAAATAAATACAATTAAATAAACTAACTAAAGTACAAAAAATAAAAAAATATCTACAAACATAAGAAAAAAATTACAACAATTTTAAACTAATTACACCTACTCTAAGCCCCCTAATAAAATAACAAAGCCCCCCAAAATAAAAAAATGCCCTACCCTATTCTAAATTACTAAAGTTCAAAGCTCTTTTACCTTACCAGGCCTGAACAGGGCCCTTTGCGGGGCATGCCCCAAGAAATTCAGCTCTTTTGCCTGTAAAAAAAACACATACAATACCCCCCCCAACATTACAACCCACCACCCACATACCCCTAATCTAACCCAAACCCCCCTTAAGTAAACCTAACACTAAGCCCCTGAAGATCTTCCTACCTTATCTTCACCTCACAGGGTATCACCGATCCGTCCTCGGAAGTCTTGATCCAAGCCTCGGAAGTCTTGATCCAAGCCCAAGCGGGGGGCTGAAGAGTGATGTCCATCCTCGGGCTGAAGTCTGGATCCAAGCGGCGGCTGAAGAAATCCATCATCGGGCTGAAGTCGGAAGTCCATTATCGGGATGAAGTCTTCTATCAAGCCTCATCTTCAATCTTCTTTCTTCTGGAGCGGAGCGGAGCCATCTTCTTCCAAGCCAATGCGGAACATCCCCTTCAACCGACGACTAGACGGCGAATGACGGTTCCTTTAAGGGACGTCATCCAAGATGGCGTCCCTCGAATTCCGATTGGCTGATAGGATTCTATCAGCCAATCGGAATTAAGGTAGGAATATTCTGATTGGCTGATGGAATCAGCCAATCAGAATCAAGTTCAATCCGATTGGCTGATCCGATCAGCCAATCAGATTGAGCTCGCATTCTATTGGTTGATCGGAACAGCCAATTGAATGCGAGCTCAATCTGATTTATTAGAATAGCGGTGAGCTCCGGTCGGCAGATTAGGGGTTAATAAGTGTAGGCAGGTGGCGGCGACATTGTGGGGGGTAGATTAGGGGTTAATAAATATAATATAGGGGTCGGCGGTGTTAGGGGCAGGAGATTAGGGGTACATAAGGATAACGTAGGTGGCGGCGCTTTGCGGTCGGCAGATTAGGGGTTAATAAGTGTAGGTAGCTGGCGGCGACGTTGTGGGGGGCAGATTAGGGGTTAATAAATATAATATAGGGGTCGGCTGTGTTAGGGGCAGCAGATTAGGGGTACATAAGGATAACGTAGGTGGCGGCGCTTTGCGGTCGGCAGATTAGGGGTTAATAAGTGTAGGTAGCTGGCGGCGACGTTGTGGGGGGCAGATTAGGGGTTAATAAATATAATATAGGGGTCGGCGGTGTTTGGGGCAGCAGATTAGGGGTACATAAGGATAACGTAGGTGGCGGTCGGCAGATTAGGGGTTAAAATTTTTTATTAGATTGGCGGCGATGTGGGGGGACCTCGGTTTAGGGGTACATAGGTAGTTTATGGGTGTTAGTGTACTTTAGAGCACAGTAGTTAAGAGCTTTATAAACCGGCGTTAGCCCAAAAAGCTCTTAACTACTGACTTTTTTCTGCGGCTGGAGTTTGGTCGTTAGATTTTTAACGCTCACTCCAGACACGACTCTAAATACCGGAGTTAGAAAGATCCCACATTGAAAAGATAGGATACGCAATTGACGTAAGGGGATCTGCGGTATGGAAAAGTCGCGGCTGGAAAGTGAGCGTTAGACCCTTTCCTGACTGACTCCAAATACCGGCGGTAGCCTAAAACCAGCGTTAGGAGCCTCTAACGCTGGTTTTCACGGCTACCGCCAAACTCCAAATCTAGCCGTAAGAAAACTGGTAAACTTTAGGACCCAGAAATGACATTTACGGCTATTTTTGCCGGCTCCCTACATATCATTTCAATTATAAGTAGTTCAAATAGTGACTCCTCAATGTGAAGTTTATATGCTAAACAAGAACACAAAAAATACCCCTGAAGAAGTTTAGCAAACGAAACGCGTAGGGTTAATTCATTAGCAATTTGTTGCAAGTTGTTGCAAGTGTATCCAGACTTATATGGAACTTTACTGGTGGTGTAACAGCATTCGAGTGAAGTTTTGAGAATCTAAATAATTCAGAAGAATATTGCTTGGGACTTAGTATCTAGAACGCTGAAAACATGTGCTCCACAGAGAATAAGTATCCAGTCTGGCAAGCTACGGAGACTCTTGTCACCTAAGTGATATGCCTGTAAACAACTTTTATCATGTAGGTGCAATGTATGCTTAAATTGCGCTGTTATTAAAAGTGTTTTTATACTACCTTGAATCGGTGGGCGCTGTGTGTTCCTTATATCTTTCATCCCTATTGGTTTATAGTCCCTTTACAGTGGAATGTGTTTACTGAGAAATTTTGAGGTAAAGTATCTTTCCCTTTTAGATAGTGATGTTCATGTGATATTTTCTAGTCAGCTTTTTACAGGTATCTCTCTTCACTTTCAACTAATTTAGAATTTGGGTAGCATAGAAAATGTTTGCCTTGTCTGTTTGAGGCTTAGGGGACGATTTATCATTGTGCGGGCGGACATGATCTGCTGCAGCGGATCATGTCCACCGCCTATCGATAAATACGCTGTCGGCATTTTTCATTGCACAAGCATTTCTCATGAAATTCTTGTGCAATGCCGCCCCCTACACATTCGCAGCCAATCAGCCGCTAGCGGGGATTGCTGTCCCCCACCTCAGAGGACGAGTTAAGGAACAGCGGACGAGTTAAGGAACAGCGGTATTAAGACTGCTGCTTCTTAACTTCAGTTTCAGAGGAACCTGAAACTACGGGGGTAGATTGCAGCATCCGCTTCTTAATAAATTTACACCTTAGCATTAACCATTAGTTTAACACAGAGGGCTACAATGCTTTGCATAACAATTGTTTTGTATTGTAGTTGACAGTCAAAGGGTTGAGCAATGTTTTTGGTACCAACATTCTAAATATAACCCTGATTAACCTGCATTCGTTTCATCAATTTGATTTTTCCTCCAATATTTTATTAGTAAAGCTAGATAGAATACATTTGCACTTGGCATTCATTATTTTGGTGGTGATTATAACATTTTACTTATTGGGATAATTTAAAAAATCCAAGAAGGGAAACCACAATGATAATTTATTATAAAAATAAGTCATATTGCTGTGCACAGACTCTTCCAGCTATTTCATGTCAGTGGTTCCCAGAATTTGTTACATTATATGTACTTACTTGATTACATTTTTCAGCCAGCACTCTCTTATCAATATGCCTGGTACCTTTTGCCTTTTTGTGATAAGACCCTGTGTTTTGAAAATAAGATTTTTAGTTTAATTGCATTAGTGGGTTTCCTGGAATTGTGAAGAACACTTTATATACTGACTGTTTTTTAATATCTTCCTAGATTTGGTTTTCTGACATTTTTTTAAACTTGTAAGAAACTGAAATACAAACCCATTCTGTTATATTTAATTTCACTCTGTGCATAAATAATGCATGTAATTAAATGGACATTCTAAAGTAAAAATTGCATGGTCTGAATTGTTAGAGCATTTGCTGCATGCTAGTTATTGTGCCCTGCAATAAATACAACTTGCAATAAATTAGCTCTACACTTGTAATCTTAATATGTAATTTCTATATTAGAGTTTCCCTTGAAGAATTAGAATATATAGAGTTAAGATGAAGGTTTTATGATAGTAATGGTTTTAAGGGACATGACAGTCAAATTTAAATGTTCATGGTTCAAACAGAACAATTCATTTGCAGAGACTTTTTTTTATTTTTTATTACCAAATTTACTTTGTTCAGCAGATGTGTTCAGCTAGCTCCCAGCAGTGCATGACTGTCCTGGAGCTAAGTTTAAAGCTACACTAAATACATTTCAGGCCCCTCTCTCTAATTATGGGTGCCGCCATTTTGGAACCTTGGTTACACTGTAGGTATCTGATGTGCAAACCATCAGCACTGGAATGACGTGAAAGCAGGGGTCAAGTCCTGCAAAAAAAAAAAGTGTGTGAACTCACCAAGACTTCCACCCCTCACAATTAATATTGTTTTATACACACACACATTTAAACACATGCATTGTATTTATATGTGTATATAATCTATACACTTTGGTTAATGAAAGCAAATTAAGTCCAATGAAAGGTTGAATGGTTGCCTCTGGGAGCAAGACCCACAGAAATGTAAGCACCATGTGTTCCATACAGTGCAGGGGGATCACACAGCAGGGTTGCTGACAGAATTGCATTTAGTGTATTGTAGGAAGTGTTACTGCCCATTACTAGAAGATCTCACTATCCCACTAACTAGACTGTGCTCCAACTCCCCCCACCAACAGCAGCAGTGTTTACTGAAGGGTTTTTATTCTCTGTCCAGGAGGAACTTAGTTCCACCTGAAAAATTATACAGGAACTTGGTTCCCATGCGTTCCCGCTCGACTTTACCCCTGCATGAAAGATAGATTTCAACATGGTGGCATCCATGGCTAGAGGGTGCTGGGATATAACCTCAATACTTTGCTTAATAGACATGTGCATTCAGCAGCTTCATTCACTGTCGAATGTGGAAGGTGGCAAGCGCTCGTGGCATTTGGCTCTTTTCAAAGCCATATTTCTTCTTGTGAAAGTGCAACACACTAAGATCTGTGCAAATTCATTTCACAAGAAGAAACCCAGCTCCAAAAAGAGCCGAATGACATGAGTGGCCGTCCTCTTCCACATTTGACAGTGAACAAAACTGCCAAATGCACACGTCGGTCTAATGCTTAGTGTTTAATGCCCTTTAACTGCGTGGCTGAACACATTGTTGTATGCAAGCAATAGTGAAATAGCAAAATGCTCTAACACATCATAGCATTTTCTATAGGCACTTTTATGACATCTTCACATTCTGTATAGAGCATGTCCCATAACATATATGCACAATATCCACATGCCAATCAAGCAGCAGGGAGACAAGCAGCATTTCACTTTACATGCTTAAAGGGAAAGTCTTGACAAAATTAAACTTTCATGATTCAGATAGGTGATGCAATTTTAAACAACTTTCCAATTTACTTTTATCATCAAATTTGCTTTGTTCTCTTGGTATTCTTAGTTGAAAGCTAAACCTAGGTTTGCTCATATGCTAATTTCTAAGCCCTTGAAGGCCGCCTCTTATATGAATGCATATGACAGTTTTTCCCAGCTAGAGGGTGTTAGTTCATGTGTGCCATATAGATAACATTATGCTCACGTCCATGGAGTTACTTGTGAGAGGGCACTGATTGGCTAAAATGCAAGTCTGTCAAAAGAACTGAAATAAGGGGTCAGTCTGCAGAGGCTTAGATACAAGGTAATCACAGAGGTAAAACGTATATTAATATAGCCATGTTGGTTATGCAAAACTGGGGAATGGGTAATAAAGGGATTATCTATCTGTTTAAACAATAAAAATTCTGGAGTAGACTGTCGCTTTAAAGATGAGATAGTAGATCTGGAATAGATTAGAATTTAATCATGTGGATATGGAGATACATATAGGGATTCTATATGAATTTAACAGATATTGAACACCTATATTAGGTGACTTAAATCAGAAGCTGGTCTCCTAAAAAGCTGTCTAACACCAAAACCTTATCATGTGACACCCATAAGGCTTTGTGGTATCTCCATTTAATTATTATGATAATTTTATTTATGATTAATTAATAAAACTGTGTCAGTTTATGTGATTGCTTGTTCATAGTTACCATATTTACGCAAGGCATAAACGGTTAAATAACAAAACAAGCGTTTCTCTAAAGCAGTCCCCTGATGAGAATCATACCACCTGTTCCTAATTAATCACTAATTAAACTGTAACAGTCTAGAGCAGTGTTACCTCTAAGGCCAGATTTTGTAAGCGACCCAGTAGGTAAACAGTTAATTAGTGAACCACACCCTGCAGTTAGCAAAGACTACCCAATGCACAAAGCAAGGTATCCTTAACTGTTTCACTGCTGGACTGCTCACAAAATCTGGCCTTAGAGAGAACATTGGTCTAGAGTTTAGTACAATAATGTACTTCATATTCTCACATTCTTCTAGTAAAATCTATCACTGCACAGGGCAAACAGATCATATGTCCATATGCCTTCCATCAGCATTCAGACACTATGCAAGGTCACAACCGGCACTGATGTATATTGTGTTGGTGATGATTAGGCTGCTAGAATGTCCTTTAGAGCCCCAAACATCTTAAAAGTCATATTGGAGGGTGGTAATTGACATTATTATAGCAATCTCCTCCTACCTGAATCAGTGTGTCGTGGCAGGATTGGGCAGACATAAGTTGAGTCATAGTGGGCAGGTAGCAGAGCTGGGGCAGTCCCCTGGTTTCTCTCTGGAAACCAGGAAATTTGCTCTGAAGTGGAAGCAATAAGAGGTACAGTAGGGGCAGGGCATGCAACCACCCCAATATTGTGGGATTTCATGGGTTTGGATGAGCTCTGAGATAAGGATAATGAGACATATAGTAGTGTGGAAAAACCTAAGCCTTATTTTGAGATTGGAGAAGGATAGAGCAAGGTTAGACATGTCCTATAGCATAACCTTTGTATGGGACAGATTATATTTTTCAGGAAATGTAATGTTTACAATAAGCTATTTTAAATGTATGAAAAAGTGTGATATTGCTGCTATCTTAATACAGGAGAACATTTGCCACAAAATATTTTCACAAATATTTTTAGCATGATTATTTGATAGTATTTTTATATGCCTGCTGGAAAACTTTTGATAGAGTTTGGGAAGCAAATCTACTTTTACAGCAAATTGCATATAGACACATTATTCTGTGGTCCTTTATTATTAGAAGCAAGAATTTCAGATTTTAGCAGCTCCGTGGATATAAATTATTCTTTATATTTCAAATCACCTGGGGACAACCAGCTACAAGTATCTCACAGGAACACATTTTGCATAACATATATAATGCTAGTGAGCATAGGCCAGTGGTTCACAACCTACAGCTAAAATGACTCTTATGCTCACCTGAGTTACATTTGGTCTGTGGCTCCTCATAGAATTTTATTCTGCATTAACATTTAGCCTTTTAACTATTTAGAGGGCTATCTAGGGGCAGAGCAGGGAGAGTATGGAGCAGGGGGGGGCTATAGTAATACTTGGTGGGAGAAGCAGAGCAGAAGGGTTGGTAGATCTGCAGAAGGGACAGCAGGCAAACTCCCAAACTGGGACATTCCCCCAAATGCAGGATGGTTGGAAGCTCACACAGTTGAGTGCAGTGTATTAAGATGAAGAAGTATTCAAAGGCGGCATTTTGTTCACCCTATTGGCTATAAAGGCTCTTCTATACTTTCATTAAAAAAAACATACATAGGTCAAAATACATTAATAAATAAAGGATTCATAGTAAAAATACAGACCATTTATTATAATATCCATGGTATCTAATCTGTGGTCTGATATTGGCATGAGACTGATAGGAACTGAAATGGCCATGAAATTGATAGGGGCTGCAGGAACATAAACTCCAATCTGTGGCCTGATATAGGCATGGGCATGCTATTGATAGGGGCTGCAGGGCAATTAGATTGATAGGGTCTGGAGGGCAATTGGATCTAATATGTGGTCTGCTATGGGCATGATATTAATAGGGGCTGCAGGGCAATGGAATCTAATCTATGGTCTGATATAGGCATGAAATTGATAGGTGCCATAAGGCCATGGAATCTAATCTGTGGTCTGATATTGGTATTAAATTTATAGGAACTGTAATCTGTAATGGTTTTAGGACTGATAGGGTAGCAGGGCCATGGGGTCTAAGTTTTTTTTTATATGGGCATAAGATTAGTAGGAGAATCAAGGACATGAGTTCATAATCTGTAGTCTGTAATCATATTGAGACTGATAGGGGCTGCAGGGTTATGTGGTCTAATGTTTGGTCTGATATGGTCTAATGGAGGGCTGCAAGACCATGGGGTCTAGTCTGTAGTTTGTAATGATCTTCACCCTATTGGCTATAAAGGCTCTTCTATACTTTCATTAAAAAAAACATACATAGGTCAAAATACATTAATAAATAAAGGATTCATAGTAAAAATACAGACCATTTATTATAATATCCATGGTATCTAATCTGTGGTCTGATATTGGCATGAGACTGATAGGAACTGAAATGGCCATGAAATTGATAGGGGCTGCAGGAACATAAACTCCAATCTGTGGCCTGATATAGGCATGGGCATGCTATTGATAGGGGCTGCAGGGCAATTAGATTGATAGGGTCTGGAGGGCAATTGGATCTAATATGTGGTCTGCTATGGGCATGATATTAATAGGGGCTGCAGGGCAATGGAATCTAATCTATGGTCTGATATAGGCATGAAATTGATAGGTGCCATAAGGCCATGGAATCTAATCTGTGGTCTGATATTGGTATTAAATTTATAGGAACTGTAATCTGTAATGGTTTTAGGACTGATAGGGTAGCAGGGCCATGGGGTCTAAGTTTTTTTTTTATATGGGCATAAGATTAGTAGGAGAATCAAGGACATGAGTTCATAATCTGTAGTCTGTAATCATATTGAGACTGATAGGGGCTGCAGGGTTATGTGGTCTAATGTTTGGTCTGATATGGTCTAATGGAGGGCTGCAAGACCATGGGGTCTAGTCTGTAGTTTGTAATGATCTTTAGACTGATAGGGGCTGCAGGGTCATGGGGTTGAATCTGTGGTCTGATATTGGTATGCGATTGATAGATGCTGCAGGGTTATGGGGTCTAATCTGTGGTTTGATTCTGGCATGCGATCAATAGGGGCAGGACTAATCTGTTTTCTTATATAGTTTGGGACTAAATTACAAGTAGAGAACAACCAATAGCACAGGGTTTGTTATCTCTAGTGTTACCTTGCACGAAGAATAGTGCACTAGCTGGTATTACAAAAGGAAGGTAAAAAAAGGTTTGCCAGAGAATCTTAAAATGATAGTAAAGTCCAAATTAAAGTTTCATGATTCAGATAGGGCATACAATTTTAAACAACTTTCTAATTTACTTTTATCATCAAATTTGCTTTGTTCTCTTGTTATTCTTCTTCTTATTATTATTATTATCAGGTATTTGTATTTCTGCAGCGCTATGACATAGGTGGTATGCAAAATAACATTTACAGGGGTCAAGTGGGTAGAGGGCCCTGCCGAGAGTTGCACTTTTGTAGTAGGCTCTTCTGAATGTGAACTGCAAACAGCTGGGCTCATAGGGCCATGAGAGTGGGTGCATGCAAGTGCGCTCACTGAGATCAAAGGCCAGTGTACAAGCCACGCTGTAGAGCTCCCATAGGCGGGACACCAACAATCCTGTCAAGACTGCAACATGGTCAGTGGAAGGAAAAATATTGAATATGCCAGCTGGGAAGGCCAGCGAGGGGGAAGGAACGCCACAATTATATCCAGATGAAATTGTTATCCCCACAGGAGTGTACTACCCGCCAGGACCCATGGACGAGCAACGAGCAGAGGTAGCAGAGACATCCCCACAGACACTGATATCCATGGCCCCACAGTAAGGGGAATAAGGGAGCAACACGCAGGCATACAATAAGCCTGAGAAGGGACCCACCGGGAAGCCCGCTATTGAAGGGAGACTCCAGCTGAGACGCTGGAAGGAGAAGTCTACTCACAGACTTGAATTATCAACGAGACAAGAGCAAGATAAGTGCTGCTTCCCTCTAATCAACATTTTTTCATACACTAAAATTGCTGGACAAACATATGGGGGTAAAACTAGGTGTATAACTCCTTATTAGTATGTGCAAAGCTAGCTAAGTGAGTTCCTGCAAGAGTAGGGCCTAGATGGTGTAACAGCCACCCATAATTACTCTACATCTGGTGATGACCTGTTTATGATAACAAACTGGCAAATACCTCAAACGCCAACTAAGGAATGCAAAAACATGGATTTTTTGTTGAAGATGTAAACTTAGAGGAGTAATATTAAGACATAGAGTGTCATGCATACATTTGCTACAAAAATAACACTGGATCTAACACTTTTTCCCTTAATATTATATAAGGACAAACTGAGATATCTCTGCTTCTATAATACTGCACTCGGAATCCATATCTCCTGGGACACTGGCAAAGTTTCATCAGACGTATAAAGGCAAATAATGTTAATGGGACATTTGCAGGAGCCTATTCTTTGAAAGCCAATTACACTTTGCTGAGATATCTGGAACACTCACATTACATATCTGAAGCTCAGCACAAATGTGAAGTCAATGGGGCCTATCTATCAAGCTCCGAATGGAGCTTGATGCCCCGTGTTTCTGGCGTGCCTGCAGGCTCGCCAGAAACAGCAGTTATGAAGCAGCGATCACAAAGACCGCTGCTCCATAACCTGTCCGCCTGCTCTGAGCAGGCGGACAGACATCGCCGCAATTCAACTCGATCGAGTACGATCGGGTTGATTGACACCCCCCTGCTGGCGGCTGATTGGCCGCGAGTCTGCAGGGGGCGGCGTTGCACCAGCAGCTCTTGTGAGCTGCTGGTGCAATGCTGAATATGGAGAGCGTATTGCTTGGTAAATAGAGGCCTATGAATAAACCTATCTAAAAATCTAAGGCTATAATATAAATACTGGGACACGCATATATACACCTACTGAGTCTCTTGTGGCCTAATACTCTTAAGTATTCACATCTGCTCAAGTTGTATCTTTATAAGAGGATAAATGTGCATATATAGCCAAATATTGTTTACAGATATGTACATATGAGTGTATTATTTAAGTATCTGCAAATAAGCCTTGTTGCTGAGTCTTTAGTAAATATATACAGAGTCCTGGGAGTGAACTGCCTCCTGATCTCTTCTATATTATTAGAAGTTTAACTATATATGCTTGAATATCTGCATATGCCTATATTGCTGTTGTGGTTTAATATTGTTGTAAGGATATCTGTCTATATTTGGCTTGATTCCCCTCTGTCAAATACTGATACAATAACCAGAGATATATAAATAAGGTTAATTCCTAAGTAAGGTCTAATATTAACTATTGTTTAAGATGTAAAATGACTGGTCATTGTTGACTAAATTTAGATTATATTGTTTGATTGTGAGGAATCAGTACAACACCCTTATATGCATACATATATATATATATGAATAACCGCTCAGTCTCACACCCCACTTCGGGTTTTATTACAAGAATAAACCCTGGTTTGCTCAGAGACATGAGGGTGACCAACATAGGTCAAAGGTAGTGGAACAGTACTTATTAGTACCTATACACAGAGGACATACCTACCCTAACTAAATCTAAACTATAGCTATGGAATACAAAAGGGGAAATAAGTAATTCAAAGCCCCAGAATGGAATTCCTAATATTGAGCAAAATGTAGCATTGAGTAAGCTGGTACATATGTATAACACAATTTGTTAAATGGAATAGCAAGCAATAAGATTCCTGTAAGTTAGCAGCAGTAGATGGCAGTGGTGAGTAAGTGTGCAGCATAGGTATGAATCAGTAAAAGAGAAACAATCTCCAATTTAAAGTAACTGAATATCAGGCAAAAGTAGCAATACATCAGCAAGTAGTAAAAGTCTTATATATGCCAGTAAAATGTAAGGATGTGTTATTTGAATGAACTCTGTACCGTTGTAATACCAGGACTCTATTAAGAATTGGGAATTAGGTTCAAGTTCCACTCAGTCTCACAAAATAGCGGAATTAATAAAATAATCCCTGTTCTGCTCATAGACTGAGGGCCCAAAAGGGAATAGCAGCAATGTGTTGCAGAGATTGCAAACTGTCTCTTTAAATATTGGTGCTTTGAGCTGTAACCACTCCAAATAGCAAGGTATAACAAACACTCCCAGTGTAGCAAAGTTATCAACAGACAGGATAAAATAAATCAATCACACTCAATATTGCAGATTATTTGTATTCCAGTTAATATGGATATCAGAAACAATGGTGCAGTATCTTTATAAACAGATGCAGCAAGTTCAGGATTAATTACAGGAATGTCTAGAGAATGCAGGCAATATATAAATCAAGTCTTGCAAGGCAAATGTGCAGAGTTTTAGAAAACAAGTTTAAAGCAATCTCACCCCAGGAGTTGCAGTTCGTTTGGCAGCTACAGTGTGATGAGAGACAGAGAGAGGTGCTGTGAAATCCGTTTCTGTGTAACAGCTTGCAGACTGAGTCAGGAAGTGCTGGAGAGCAGGAGGAGGTGCCAGTAAGGAAGGTAAGACTTACAATTCCAGCAGGATATCCAGGAATTTGCCTGTGAAAGGAGAGATAAAGTTTACCTTAACAGAAGCTCTTACTTCAGACTGCCAGGGCAGAGAGAGCTTAATGCTGCAGCAGTAGTTGTTTTCCAGGTTACAGCTGACAAAGGAGAGATGGTAAATTAAGTGGAGGCTTAGCTGAACTACTTAGACAGTAGTTAATGTGATCCAGGTATCAGAAGACAATACTAAGCAAAGAGAGGTTGGGGGAGGAGACTTTTATAGGGTTCAGATACAGGATTTAAAGGGATATACACGACAGAACCCCCCCTGCAAGGAGCCACTCTGGGGCTCAGGGTCTGGGACGATCGGGGTTCCTGCGGTGAAATAAAGAAACCATTCGAGGAGCAGAGAGGTTGGAAGATGGCTCCCAGGAATCCTCCTCATGAGAATAACCCTTCCAATGAATAAGATACTGCAGAGTGTCACCATGATATCTGGAATCCAAAATGGAATGAATTTCATACTCAGGTTCAATGGTATAAGTAGGTGTGAAAGCTGAACCAGTAACTGGAGGCTTGTCAGAAGTATAAGATTTGAGAAGGGATACATGGAATGAAGGATGTATCGGTAGAGTTTCAGGCAAATCCAAAATTACAGAATTAGGATTAATAATTTTAACAATGGAAAAAGGACCAATATAGAGGGCTCCGAGTTTTCTTGAAGGATACTTGAGTCTTAAATGTTTAGTGGAAAGCCAAACAAAATCACCCACCTGATAAGATGGAGAGACACGCCTTCGTAGATCATAATAAACCTTTTGGTGGGCTTGAGCGGTCTTGAGATTGTCTTGAATCACAGTAAAATGTTGAGCTAGTTCATTCAACATGTCATTAACCAATGGGGAAGTACTCTCTTCTCTGGGATATAGATGAAATCGGGGATGAAAACCATAATTAGCGTAGAATGGGGACATCTTAGTTGATGAATTTAATGTATTGTTGAAAGCGAATTCAGCCGTGGGTAAAAGAGAAAACCAATTATCTTGTAGTTGAGTGCAATAGCACCTTAAATACTGTTCGAGAGTCTGATTTGTTCTCTCGGTCTGGCCGTTTGTCTGGGGATGATAGGAAGTGCTGAGCCGAGGTTGAATTTTTAGAATGTGGCAAAACTGGGTCCAGAACTTGGAGGTAAATTGCGAACCCCTATCTGAAGTGATGGTATCCGGAAGACCATGTAATCTGACAATATGTGTGAGAAAAAGTTGAGCAGTTTCTGAAGCAGTGGGTAGCGAATGTGATGGGAGAAAATGTGCCATCTTTGTAAATAAGTCCACTACAACCATTATACAACTATGGTTGTTTGACGGAGGTAATTCTACAATGAAATCCATTGCAATGTCCTTCCATGGTTTATTTGGTATGGGTAGAGGCATGAGGAAACCATAAGGATGTGCTCTGTCGTTTTTGACTTTGGCACAGGTATCACAGGACTTAATGAAGTTAGTAACATCAGAATTCATAGCAGGCCACCAGAAGTCTCGTCTAAGTAACTCAATTGTTTTATGTATACCAGGATGTCCAGATACAATTGAGTTATGTGTTGAATTGAGTATTTCAGTACGAAGTTGTAAAGGTACATATACCTTTCCTTGGTGATAATATAGGTCATCTTTACCTTTCTCAAGGATGCTAGTAGGCAGATCTTGATCTTGTTGTTGGGCTAGTCTTAACTGAGTTGAAGAATCGATACTTAAAGCGATGAACCTATCTTGAGGTATTACGGTTGACTCGGGAACAGCAAAGGTGGGTCTTGGATCTTTCCTCGACAGAGAATCGGCCTTTCCGTTTTTACTTCCAGGACGGAATGTGATATTATAATCAAACCTGGAGAAGAACAAATTCCATCTAATCTGGCGTGCAGACAAGGTCTTATTAGTTTTTAGATACTCTAGGTTTTTGTGGTCCGTGTAAATTAGTATAGGATATTTGGTGCCCTCAAGTAGGTGTCTCCAAAATTCTAGTGAGCTCTTAATTGCCAAGAGCTCTTTCTCACCAATCGGATAGTTGACTTCAGAACTGGTCATAATTCTTGAGAAAAATCCAACTGGGTGAAGAGGATCTTTAGGAGACATGCGTTGGGACAAAATAGCTCCCAAGGCATAATCTGACGCGTCCACTTCTAAGACATATTGTAATTGGGGATCAGGAAATTTAAGGATAGGTGCTGTAGTAAAAGCTTTCTTTAATTTATTAAATGCTGTATTAGCCTGTGATGTCCATAAAAATGGAGTATGGGAACCTGTGAGAGCAGTTAAGGGTTTAGCTATTAGAGAGAAATTTTTTATGAATTTTCTATAAAAGTTCGAAAATCCAATAAAACACTGTACATCTTTCTTAGTTTTGAGAATGGGCCATGATGCTATAGCCTCTACCTTTTTATTCTCCATCTGTATGCCCTGAGGAGATATATGGTATTCCAAGAAAGAGATAGTATCAGTATTAAAGATACATTTTTCTGGTTTGGCAAACAATGAGTTTTGTCTCAGTCGCTGTAACACAGTTCTAACATGTGATATGTGTTGGTCTAATGTTTTAGAGTAAATGAGTATGTCATCAAGGTACACAATCATATACACATCCAAGAGGTCACGAAACAAGTCATTGATGAAACTCTGAAATGTCGCTGGGGCATTACATAGCCCAAACGGCATGACCGTATACTCAAACAATCCATATCTTGTTCTAAACGCGGTCAGCCATTCATGTCCAGCTTTTACTCTTATTAAATTGTATGCCCCTCTTAGGTCAAGTTTTGTAAATATCGTAGCTGCCTGAAGTCGTTCTATTATTTCAGGTATGAGGGGTAGCGGGTATCTGTTTTTCTTGGTTCGTTTGTTCAGTTCCCTATAGTCAATTATAGGTCTTAAGGTGTCGTCTTTATTACGAACAAAAAACATACCTGCCCCAGCGGGTGACGTAGAGGGCCTAATAAAGCCCTTTCTTAGGTTATCATCAAGGTATTGTTTTAAATGTACTAGCTCTGGTTCTGACAGTGGATATATATGCCCATAAGGAATATCAGAACCTGGTAGGAGCTCTATTGGGCAGTCATATGTTCTATGAGGTGGTAACCTCTCTGCTTCTACTTTATCAAATACATCTGAGTAGTCAGAATAACAGTCAGGAATAAGATGTTGTTCTGACGTGGTCTGAAGAATATGTGTGGATGTAAAACAAGTGTTAGTGCAATACTCAGAAATAAAGTTTACCTCTGAAGTATTCCACACAATATGTGGTTCGTGTGTTTGTAACCACCGTAAGCCTAGTACAATAGGAAAAAGAGGAGGGGCTATAACATCAAAGGTAACATGTTCCCTATGACCTGAAGTAGTGGTCATTAGAAGAGGTGTGGTATGGTGAGTGATTGGCCCAGATGAAATAAAAGAACCATCTATAACACGGATGGCAAGTGAATCACCTCTTTTTATTAATGGAATATCATACAACTCTGTGAAAGACTTATCTATTAAATTACCAAAAGTTCCAGAGTCAATAATTGCTTGGGTCTGTATTCTTTGGGTTTCCCACTGTAGAGTAACAGAGAGATTACAATGAGTATTAGAAAATGTACTATTTGTACAGATAATATTACTAGAATTTCTCTTACCCTTCTGTTTAAGAAGACTTGGGCATTCTTTGACAGAATGTGTCTTTGCTGCACAATATAAACATAAATTGTTTATCCTTCTTCTATTTTTCTCTTCAGCAGAAAGTGGTCCTTTAGTAAAGGCCACTTCCATTGGTTCATCCAAACGTAGAGTGGGGTTTGGATAAGCAGATGTGGGAGGCCTTTTCCAAGTATGTTCTGTGGGAGCTTTTTCATGTCTGCGCTCTCTTAGACGGCGATCAATAGTAACCACTTGGGTCATAAGGGCATCCAGAGTGGTTTGCATAGAACCCCGGGCTAGTTCATCCTTTATTAGATCTGATAACCCTTGGCGAAACTGGAAAAATAGAGCTGCCTCATTCCAGAGGGTGTCAGGTGCCCATCTTTTAAAATCTGAAATGTAATCTTCAGCAGGGCGTTTGTTCTGTTTTAGAGCTTTAAGGGCTATCTCAGCGGTGCTCTGTTTGTTCTTGTCTTCATAGAGAAAAGACATTTTATCAAAGAACAACTGAAGTGAATCCAACACTGGATCGTTGGTTTCGAAAAAATTAGTAGCCCAAGTTTTAGGTTCCCCTTTAAGATATGATATCACGGTAAGAACCTTGATACGATCAGTGGGATATGTTTTAGGTTTGAGTGAAAAATATAACAAACAGGAGTTTTTAAACTCCCTGAAAGAGTTCCTATCACCTGTGAACCTTTCAGGGGGACAAACCTGAGGTTCAGGCTGAGTCTCAGATACTGAAGGTCTTTTATCAATATGATCTCTGATTACAGTACGTAAATATTGATTCTCAGATTGGATCTCTCTTATCCCCTGTATTAAGAGATCCATATTCTGAGTGAGAGCATTCACCTTATTTGTAAGGTCTGCTATTTCCATTATAATTCCTTTTATGGCTTAGTATTTTGTAATACCAGGACTCTATTAAGAATTGGGAATTAGGTTCAAGTTCCACTCAGTCTCACAAAATAGCGGAATTAATAAAATAATCCCTGTTCTGCTCATAGACTGAGGGCCCAAAAGGGAATAGCAGCAATGTGTTGCAGAGATTGCAAACTGTCTCTTTAAATATTGGTGCTTTGAGCTGTAACCACTCCAAATAGCAAGGTATAACAAACACTCCCAGTGTAGCAAAGTTATCAACAGACAGGATAAAATAAATCAATCACACTCAATATTGCAGATTATTTGTATTCCAGTTAATATGGATATCAGAAACAATGGTGCAGTATCTTTATAAACAGATGCAGCAAGTTCAGGATTAATTACAGGAATGTCTAGAGAATGCAGGCAATATATAAATCAAGTCTTGCAAGGCAAATGTGCAGAGTTTTAGAAAACAAGTTTAAAGTAATCTCACCCCAGGAGTTGCAGTTCGTTTGGCAGCTACAGTGTGATGAGAGACAGAGAGAGGTGCTGTGAAATCCGTTTCTGTGTAACAGCTTGCAGACTGAGTCAGGAAGTGCTGGAGAGCAGGAGGAGGTGCCAGTAAGGAAGGTAAGACTTACAATTCCAGCAGGATATCCAGGAATTTGCCTGTGAAAGGAGAGATAAAGTTTACCTTAACAGAAGCTCTTACTTCAGACTGCCAGGGCAGAGAGAGCTTAATGCTGCAGCAGTAGTTGTTTTCCAGGTTACAGCTGACAAAGGAGAGATGGTAAATTAAGTGGAGGCTTAGCTGAACTACTTAGACAGTAGTTAATGTGATCCAGGTATCAGAAGACAATACTAAGCAAAGAGAGGTTGGGGGAGGAGACTTTTATAGGGTTCAGATACAGGATTTAAAGGGATATACATGACAACCGTACATAGATTCTGTCCTCTGGTGCTGCTAGTGCTGACAGGTTGCGTGGCTACAGGAAGTCCTGAGTCTGAGTTTGAGATCGCTGTGTTGCTCTGCAGAGCGACGTAACACACTCCAAAGTGTAGAGATGCAGTACTGTGTGAGAAAAGAACTTGCAGTTGGTGGTGAGAGAAAATCAAAAATAACACGTTATCAAATAGTGCTGGCAGAATGGTGAACCGCTGAGGGGATTAGAGAGCTGAGATCCCAGCAACAATTAATGAGGATTCAGAGTTCAGTCTGTGCTGATCCAAAGTGAGGCTAGAGTGAAGATTCTCAGTAGTATCAAATTACTTAGCAATGATTGATGGACACAGGTAAGCTTAAATAGGATGTGCTGATCACATGATGTAGAAAGTTAAAGTGACAGTATGTCAATTAGGTGGTTCCTGACAGTATACCCCCCTCAAGAGTCCCCTTCCAAATCAAGGACGGGGCCGGTCAGGATGACGTCGATGGAAGAGGGAGACCAACCTCGGAGCCGAGATGTTGGAAACAGGTTCCCAGGAATCTTCCTCAGGTCCGTAGTCCTTCCAACAAACAAGATACTGTAAAGCACATCTGTAGATACGGGAATCAAGAATATCGGCAACTTCATAGCTTTTAATATCCGGATCAGGCATGGGAAGAGTAGTCGGTGTGGCAGGAGGCCTCGTAGGATTGTGAGGTTTAAGCAAGGATACATGGAAGGTGGGATGTATTTTAAAAGAAGGTGGTAGTTCCAAAGTAACAGCATTAATGTTGAGAACCCTGAGGATTTTGTAAGGTCCGATGAAAAGACTGCCCAATTTCTTGCTAGGAATTTTTAGTTTGAGGTTCTTTGTGGATAACCAAACTAGATCTCCAGGTTTATACGGTGATGGCTGAGATCTCCGTAGATCATAGTAATGCTTCTGCTTAGCTTGGGCTAATGTCAGGGTTTCCTGTAGTAACTTAAAAGTTTGTTTAAGGCTATTGATAGAATCCGTTACCATAGGAGAAATGTTGTCATTCCTGTGGAGGAGATGGTAATTAGGGTGATAGCCATAATTTACATAAAAAGGGGTAAGCCTTGTTGAAGTATTGACAGTGTTGTTAAAAGAGAATTCAGCTGTCGGAATAAGAGCATACCAGTCATCTTGTTGGAAGTTGCAAAAACATCTAAGGTATTGTTCAAGAGTCTGGTTAGTCCTCTCAGTCTGACCATTTGACTGGGGATGGAATGCCGAAGTAAGATGTCTGTCAATATGTAAACATTTACAGAGATGAATCCAAAACTTGGAAGTGAATTGGGACCCCCTGTCAGTTGTTATGGAATCAGGGAGTCCATGGAGACGTACCACATTTTTTAGGAAAGCTTCAGCTGTTTCCGATGCAGTTGGAAGACCCAGCATAGGAATAAAGTGGGCCATTTTAGAGAACTGGTCGACCACAACTAAAATGGTGTTATGGTTGGAGGAAGTAGGAAGATCAACAATAAAATCCATGGCGATATGCCGCCATGGCCTGTCTGCTATAGGTAGAGATAGAAGATGGCCATAAGGTCTGATATGAGAAGGTTTACAGGTAGCACATACAGGACAAGTTTGAACATAATGCTTCACACTGTTTGCAATGCCAGGCCACTAGAAATCCCTTTGAATAAGGTGTAGCATTTTCCGAATACCTGGGTGTCCAGACAGAGGAGTTTCATGTGCATTACGCATAACTGTATCTCTGAGAGTCTGAGGGACATATACCTTCCCCTTCAAATGGAAAAGTCCATGGGAATCTTTTTGTAGCTGTAAGTTTTGTATGCTTGGATCGGTCTTCTGGTGCTTACGGAAATAAGCAACCTGGTGCATGGTGATCCCAATGAATTTATGGGGTGGAATTATAGTTTCCTGTGCATACTGCTTGAACGGTCTAGATGAGGATCTGGAGAGAGCATCAGCCTTTTGATTTCTAGAGGCTGGACGATATGTGATAATAAAGTTAAAACGTTTGAAGAAAAGGCTCCAACGCACTTGGCGAGCCGATAACGTTTTATTAGTCTTTAAATACTGCAAGTTTCTGTGGTCTGTGTAGATAATAGTGGGATGGCTTGCGCCTTCCAAAAGATGCCTCCAATATTCAAGAGCTGCCTTGATTGCTAAGAGCTCCTTTTCGCCAATAGAATAGTTTAGTTCGGCATTATTCATAGTCCTAGAATAATACGCTACTGGATGCAGAGGTTCTTCTTCCGTTAGTCTTTGGGATAGAATTGCGCCTAGTGCATAATCCGAAGCATCCACTTCGAGAAAAAACTGCTTCTCGGGATCCGGAAACTGAAGAACAGGAGCGGTGACAAACCTTTTCTTGAGCATGTGGAAAGAACATTCAGCTTCTGGAGTCCAGAGGAATTTGGTTGATTTTCTTGTGAGTTCTGTTAAAGGCTTCACTATTGCTGAGAAATCCTTGATGAACTTTCTGTAAAAATTTGAGAAGCCTAGGAATCTCTGTACATCCTTTTTGGAAGCTGGTGGGGGCCAGTTGGTAATGGCCTCTACTTTGTTTGACTCCATCCTAATACCTCTAGGGGAAATGTGGTAGCCTAGGAATGAAATAGTCTCGGAATGGAAGATACATTTCTCCAATTTAGCAAACAGCTGGTTCTTTCTAAGTCTGAGTAGAACAGTCCTAACATGATTAATGTGGTTATCGATGGTGTCTGAATATATGAGGATATCATCCAAATAAATGACTACACAAGTGTCAAGTAGATCTTTAAAGAGATGATTAATGAAATACTGAAATGTGGCAGGTGCATTGCACAACCCGAATGGCATTACTAGATATTCATAAAGGCCATATCGGGTGTGGAACGCTGTGAGCCACTCGTCTCCCTCTCTCATCCTGACCAAGTTATATGCACCGCGTAAGTCAAGCTTAGTGTATATTTTGGCACCCTGGAGACGTTCAATCAACTCCGGGATGAGAGGGAGAGGATATCGATTTTTTTTTGTGCACTTATTGAGTTCCCCGTAGTTAATGATTGGTCTAAGGGTGTCATCCTTATTACGGACAAAGAACATGCCGGCCCCTGCCGGTGAGGAAGATGGCCTTATGAAACCTTTTTCTAAATTTTCATTGAGATATTGTTTCAAATGAGTGAGTTCTGGTTGTGAGAGAGGGTACACATGACCTACAGGAATCTTTGAACCGGGTATGAGATCAATAGGACAATCAAATGGCCTATGGGGTGGCAAAGCTTGAGCTTGTTTTTTGTCAAACACATCTTTAGAAT
The DNA here is from genome assembly GCF_027579735.1 of Bombina bombina. NCBI lineage: Eukaryota > Metazoa > Chordata > Amphibia > Anura > Bombinatoridae > Bombina > Bombina bombina. The sequence continues at coordinate 1,174,998,302 of NC_069502.1, forward strand.
CTGAGTACTCATCTGGGATCATTTGTGTAGAGGACTGTAACAGAATAGGTTCAGGCATGCAATTAGTTCTACAGAAATGAGAATCAAAGGTAAGAGTGCCTTGAAGCCAGTTTATCGTGGGCTGGTGTTGTTTAAGCCAATTAAAACCCAAGATTAGAGGAAAAAGAGGTGAGTGTATAACATCAAAGGTGCGCACTTCAGTATGACCATTTGGAAAAGTTAACTGTATAGGTCGAGTGTGATGCAATATAGGACCTGAATTAATTAAAGACCCATCCACAACACGTATTGCGAGTGAGTTTTCTTTATTAGTGGAATATTATACAAGTGCACAAAAGTGGAATCTATAAAGCTGTTTGTGGCTCCTGAATCAATCACCGCTACCGCGGATACCACCTGATGATCCCACTGCAGAGAAACAGAATGATTAAAATGTGAAGTGTTATTTGAAACATTTTTATGCTTAAGCTCAGGATTAAACCTTTCATGCTTACCCTTTCTTGACTTTTGCAGGGTTGGGCATTCCTTTACGGTGTGGTCCTTGGAGGCACAATAAAGGCACAAGTTGTTTAACCGGCGTCTAGTCTTTTCCTCTGGCTTAAGAGGCCCACGAACAAAAGCTATATCCATATGTTCATCCTGGTTTTTAGGAGTACTAATAGAACCAGAGCTGTATGGTTTCCTTTGGAAGAGGTCTGATGTGCCCCTTTCATGCTTCCTTTCTCTGAGGCGACGGTCTATATTAATCGTGAGAGTCATTAAATTCTCAAGGTTATCAGGCATGTCTATACGGGCAAGTTCATCTTTTAATAAGTCGGATATACCGATGCGAAATTGGTTTTTTAAGGCTGGGGTGTTCCACAAAGTATCCAGAGCCCACCTTTTAAACTCAGCTATATATTCTTCAACGGGACGCCGGCCCTGTTTCAAGGACCTAATAGCTGTTTCTGCAGTTGTCTGCTTATCATGGTCCTCATATAGAAGAGACATAGCTGAGAAAAAGGACTCTAGAGAATCTAGTATAGGACCGTCAGTCTCATAATAAGTATTCGCCCAACTCTTTGGTTCACCCCTCAAATATGAGATGACTGTGAGAACTTTTATTCGATCAGTCGGGTAACTACGTGGTTTTAAGGAGAAGTAAAGTGTGCAAGGGTTTTTAAAATCACGAAATTGTGATCTTTCACCAGAATATTTGTCAGGAGGACAAGGTATAGGCTCAGGAGGTGGGGCTTCAGCAGTAACAGGTTTTTGCTGTGCTTGATCGCGTATAAATTTACGCAGCTCCAGATTTTCTGCTTGCATTTCTCTCAACCCCTGGATCATGAGATCCATATTTTGTGCGAGAGTTCCAACACGGTTAGTCAATTCTGCTACATCCATTTTCTGTGAAAGAGAATATATATATGTAGAGAGGGTGAACAATTTAATGGCTAGGTAATATGTGAGGAATCAGTACAACACCCTTATATGCATACATATATATATATGAATAACCGCTCAGTCTCACACCCCACTTCGGGTTTTATTACAAGAATAAACCCTGGTTTGCTCATAGACATGAGGGTGACCAACATAGGTCAAAGGTAGTGGAACAGTACTTATTAGTACCTATACACAGAGGACATACCTACCCTAACTAAATCTAAACTATAGCTATGGAATACAAAAGGGGAAATAAGTAATTCAAAGCCCCAGAATGGAATTCCTAATATTGAGCAAAATGTAGCATTGAGTAAGCTGGTACATATATGTATAACACAATTTGTTAAATGGAATAGCAAGCAATAAGATTCCTGTAAGTTAGCAGCAGTAGATGGCAGTTGTGAGTAAGTGTGCAGCATAGGTATGAATCAGTAAAAGAGAAACAATCTCCAATTTAAAGTAACTGAATATCAGGCAAAAGTAGCAATACATCAGCAAGTAGTAAAAGTCTTATATATGCCAGTAAAATGTAAGCATGTGTTATTTGAATGAACTCTGTACCGTACATAGATTCTGTCCTCTGGTGCTGCTAGTGCTGACAGGCTGCGTGGCTACAGGAAGTCCTGAGTCTGAGTTTGAGATCACTGTGTCGCTCTGCAGAGTGACGTAACACACTCCAACGTGTTAGAGATGCAGTACTGTGTGAGAAAAGAACTTGCAGTTGGTGGTGAGAGAAAATCAAAAATAACACGTTATCAAATAGTGCTGGCAGAATGGTGAACCGCTGAGGGGATTAGAGAGCTGAGATCCCAGGAACAATTAATGAGGATTCAGAGTTCAGTCTGTGCTGATCCAAAGTGAGGCTAGAGTGAAGATTCTCAGTAGTATCAAATTACCTAGCAATGATTGATGGACACAGGTAAGCTTAAATAGGATGTGCTGATCACATGATGTAGAAAGTTAAAGTGACAGTATGTCAATTAGGTGGTTCCTGACAGTATACCCCCCTCAAAAGTCCCCTTCCAAATCAAGGACGGGGCCGGTCAGGATGACGTCGATGGAAGAGGGAGACCAACCTCGGAGCCGAGATGTTGGAAACAGGTTCCCAGGAATCTTCCTCAGGTCCGTAGTCCTTCCAACAAACAAGATACTGTAAAGCACGTCTGTAGATACGGAAATCAAGAATATCGGCAACTTCATAGCTTTTAATATCCGGATCAGGCATGGGAAGAGTAGTCGGTGTGGCAGGAGGCCTCGTAGGATTGTGAGGTTTAAGCAAAGATACATGGAAGGTGGGATGTATTTTAAAAGAAGGTGGAAGTTCCAAAGTAACGGCATTAATGTTGAGAACCCTGAGGATTTTGTAAGGTCCGATGAAAAGACTGCCCAATTTCTTGCTAGGAATTTTTAGTTTGAGGTTCTTTGTGGATAACCAAACTAGATCTCCAGGTTTATACGGTGATGGCTGAGATCTCCGTAGATCATAGTAATGCTTCTGCTTAGCTTGGGCTAATGTCAGGGTTTCCTGTAGTAACTTAAAAGTGTGTTTAAGGCTATTGATAGAATCCGTTACCATAGGAGAAATGTTGTCATTCCTGTGGAGGAGATGGTAATTAGGGTGATAGCCATAATTTACATAAAAAGGGGTAAGCCTTGTTGAAGTATTGACAGTGTTGTTAAAAGAGAATTCAGCTGTCGGAATAAGAGCATACCAGTCATCTTGTTGGAAGTTGCAAAAACATCTAAGGTATTGTTCAAGAGTCTGGTTAGTCCTCTCAGTCTGACCATTTGACTGGGGATGGAATGCCGAAGTAAGATGTCTGTCAATATGTAAACATTTACAGAGATGAATCCAAAACTTGGAAGTGAATTGGGACCCCCTGTCAGTTGTTATGGAATCAGGGAGTCCATGGAGACGTACCACATTTTTTAGGAAAGTTTCAGCTGTTTCCGATGCAGTTGGAAGACCCAGCATAGGAATAAAGTGGGCCATTTTAGAGAACTGGTCGACCACAACTAAAATGGTGTTATGGTTGGAGGAAGTAGGAAGATCAACAATAAAATCCATGGCGATATGCCGCCATGGCCTGTCTGCTATAGGTAGAGATAGAAGACAGGACAAGTTTGAACATAATGCTTCACACTGTTTGCAATGCCAGGCCACCAGAAATCCCTTTGAATAAGGTGTAGCATTTTCCGAATACCTGGGTGTCCAGACAGAGGAGTTTCATGTGCATTACGCATAACTGTATCTCTGAGAGTCTGAGGGACATATACCTTCCCCTTCAAATGGAAAAGTCCATGGGAATCTTTTTGTAGCTGTAAGTTTTGTATGCTTGGATCGGTCTTCTGGTGCTTACGGAAATAAGCAACCTGGTGCATGGTGATCCCAATGAATTTATGGGGTGGAATTATAGTTTCCTGTGCATACTGCTTGAACAGTCTAGATGAGGATCTGGAGAGAGCATCAGCCTTTTGATTTCTAGAGGCTGGACGATATGTGATAATAAAGTTAAAACGTGTGAAGAAAAGGCTCCAACTCACTTGGCGAGCCGATAACGTTTTATTAGTCTTTAAATACTGCAAGTTTCTGTGGTCTGTGTAGATAATAGTGGGATGGCTTGCGCCTTCCAAAAGATGCCTCCAATATTCAAGAGCTGCCTTGATTGCTAAGAGCTCCTTTTCGCCAATAGAATAGTTTAGTTCGGCATTATTCATAGTCCTAGAATAATACGCTACTGGATGCAGAGGTTCTTCTTCCGTTAGTCTTTGGGATAGAATTGCGCCTAGTGCATAATCCGAAGCATCCACTTCGAGAAAAAACTGCTTCTCGGGATCCGGAAACTGAAGAACAGGAGCGGTGACAAACCTTTTCTTGAGCATGTGGAAAGAACATTCAGCTTCTGGAGTCCAGAGGAATTTGGTTGATTTTCTTGTGAGTGCTGTTAAAGGCTTCACTATTGCTGAGAAATCCTTGATGAACTTTCTGTAAAAATTTGAGAAGCCTAGGAATCTCTGTACATCCTTTTTGGAAGCTGGTGGGGGCCAGTTGGTAATGGCCTCTACTTTGTTTGACTCCATCCTAATACCTCTAGGGGAAATGTGGTAGCCTAGGAATGAAATAGTCTCGGAATGGAAGATACATTTCTCCAATTTAGCAAACAGCTGGTTCTTTCTAAGTCTGAGTAGAACAGTCCTAACATGATTAATGTGGTTATCGATGGTGTCTGAATATATGAGGATATCATCCAAATAAATGACTACACAAGTGTCAAGTAGATCTTTAAAGAGATGATTAATGAAATACTGAAATGTGGCGGGTGCATTGCACAACCCGAATGGCATTACTAGATATTCATAAAGGCCATATCGGGTGCGGAACGCTGTGAGCCACTCGTCTCCCTCTCTCATCCTGACCAAGTTATATGCACCGCGTAAGTCAAGCTTAGTGTATATTTTGGCACCCTGGAGACGTTCAATCAACTCCGGGATGAGAGGGAGAAGATATCGATTTTTTATTGTGCACTTATTGAGTTCCCTGTAGTCAATGATTTGTCTAAGGGTGTCATCCTTATTACGGACGAAGAACATGCCGGCCCCTGCCAGTGAGGAAGATGGCCTTATGAAACCTTTTTCTAAATTTTCATTGAGATATTGTTTCAAATGAGTGAGTTCTGGTTGTGAGAGAGGGTACACATGACCTACAGGAATCTTTGAACCGGGTATGAGATCAATAGGACAATCAAATGGCCTATGGGGTGGCAAAGCTTGAGATTGTTTTTTGTCAAACACATCTTTAGAATCTGAGTACTCATCTGGGATCATTTGTGTAGAGGACTGTAACAGAATAGGTTCAGGCATGCAATTAGTTCTACAGAAATGAGAATCAAAGGTAAGAGTGCCTTGAAGCCAGTTTATCGTGGGCTGGTGTTGTTTAAGCCAATTAAAACCCAAGATTAGAGGAAAAAGAGGTGAGTGTATAACATCAAAGGTGCGCACTTCAGTATGACCATTTGGAAAAGTTAACTGTATAGGTCGAGTGTGATGCAATATAGGACCTGAATTAATTAAAGACCCATCCACAACACGTATTGCGAGTGAAACAGTTTTCTTTATTAGTGGAATATTATACAAGTGCACAAAAGTGGAATCTATAAAGCTGTTTGTGGCTCCTGAATCAATCACCGCTACCCCGGATACCACCTGATGATCCCACTGCAGAGAAACAGAATGATTAAAATGTGAAGTGTTATTTGAAACATTTTTATGCTTAAGCTCAGGATTAAACCTTTCATGCTTACCCTTTCTTGACTTTTGCAGGGTTGGGCATTCCTTTACGGTGTGGTCCTTGGAGGCACAATAAAGGCACAAGTTGTTTAACCGGCGTCTAGTCTTTTCCTCTGGCTTAAGAGGCCCAGGAACAAAAGCTATATCCATATGTTCATCCTGGTTTTTAGGAGTACTAATAGAACTAGAGCTGTATGGTTTCCTTTGGAATAGGTCTGATGTGCCCCTTTCATGCTTCCTTTCTCTGAGGCGACGGTCTATATTAATCGTGAGAGTCATTAAATTCTCAAGGTTATCAGGCATGTCTATACGGGCAAGTTCATCTTTTAATAAGTCGGATATACTGATGCGAAATTGGTTTTTTAAGGCTGGGGTGTTCCACAAAGTATCCGGAGCCCACCTTTTAAACTCAGCTATATATTCTTCAACGGGACGCCGGCCTTGTTTCAAGGACCTAATAGCTGTTTCTGCAGTTGTCTGCTTATCATGGTCCTCATATAGAAGAGACATAGCTGAGAAAAAGGACTCTAGAGAATCTAGTATAGGACCGTCAGTCTCATAATAAGTATTCGCCCAACTCTTTGGTTCACCCCTCAAATATGAGATGACTGTGAGAACTTTTATTCGATCAGTCGGGTAACTACGTGGTTTTAAGGAGAAGTAAAGTGTGCAAGAGTTTTTAAAATCACGAAATTGTGATCTTTCACCAGAAAATTTGTCAGGAGGACAAGGTATAGGCTCAGGAGGTGGGGCTTCAGCAGTAACAGGTTTTTGCTGTGCTTGATCGCGTATAAATTTACGCAGCTCCAGATTTTCTGCTTGCATTTCTCTCAACCCCTGGATCATGAAATCCATATTTTGTGCGAGAGTTCCAACACGGTTAGTCAATTCTGCTACATCCATTTTCTGTGAAAGAGAATATATATATGTAGAGAGGGTGAACAATTTAATGGCTAGGTAATATGTGAGGAATCAGTACAACACCCTTATATGCATACATATATATATATATGAATAACCGCTCAGTCTCACACCCCACTTCGGGTTTTATTACAAGAATAAACCCTGGTTTGCTCATAGACATGAGGGTGACCAACATAGGTCAAAGGTAGTGGAACAGTACTTATTAGTACCTATACACAGAGGACATACCTACCCTAACTAAATCTAAACTATAGCTATGGAATACAAAAGGGGAAATAAGTAATTCAAAGCCCCAGAATGGAATTCCTAATATTGAGCAAAATGTAGCATTGAGTAAGCTGGTACATATGTATAACACAATTTGTTAAATGGAATAGCAAGCAATAAGATTCCTGTAAGTTAGCAGCAGTAGATGGCAGTGGTGAGTAAGTGTGCAGCATAGGTATGAATCAGTAAAAGAGAAACAATCTCCAATTTAAAGTAACTGAATATCAGGCAAAAGTAGCAATACATCAGCAAGTAGTAAAAGTCTTATATATGCCAGTAAAATGTAAGGATGTGTTATTTGAATGAACTCTGTACCGTACATAGATTCTGTCCTCTGGTGCTGCTAGTGCTGACAGGCTGCGTGGCTACAGGAAGTCCTGAGTCTGAGTTTGAGATCGCTGTGTCGCTCTGCAGAGTGACGTAACACACTCCAACGTGTAGAGATGCAGTACTGTGTGAGAAAAGAACTTGCAGTTGGTGGTGAGAGAAAATCAAAAATAACACGTTATCAAATAGTGCTGGCAGAATGGTGAACCGCTGAGGGGATTAGAGAGCTGAGATCCCAGGAACAATTAATGAGGATTCAGAGTTCAGTCTGTGCTGATCCAAAGTGAGGCTAGAGTGAAGATTCTCAGTAGTATCAAATTACCTAGCAATGATTGATGGACACAGGTAAGCTTAAATAGGATGTGCTGATCACATGATGTAGAAAGTTAAAGTGACAGTATGTCAATTAGGTGGTTCCTGACATTGATAGACCTGGAAATACTGCCCCCAAAATTCCTTATTTGCTGCATTTAGTTAACAGCTAGGTAAATATAAGCGTCTAGCAGGTTATAAAGGGCTAACCTGAATTATCAGCTGCCTCTTTTTAGAGGTTTACATGGGTGGTACTTAAGTATCTGAAAACAAGCTTGTACTATTTTTGCTTAATAATCTGTATATGCTTATATTATTTTGTGGTTTAAAACTTATGTAATGATATTTGTTTAGATTAGTCCGGATCCCTATCTGTCAAATACTGAAATAATATCCAGAGGGTATACAAAAAAAAAGGTTATAGTGAGAGTGACTACTGTTTAAATTTCTAAAACAAGGTATAGCTCTAACTTCAGTTGAATCACATTGTCAATGAATACTGCTGACTAAATAAGATCATAGTATCTGTAAGGCCTAGAAACACTAGTCTTAAGCCCTCTTACTAGTTTTTTCCTAATTAATCTGAATAGGATAGCTGGGTATATACATTTGCCCTACAGACTATAAAATGTTATACTGAGCATAAAACGTCTAAATTGTTCTGCAACCTTTAAAAAAAAAAAAGGGAGCCTTTAGGGCCAATCACGGACACACATTAATTTAATACACAGAGGTTGGGTATTATTAATACTATCTGTATGTATTGCTACTATTTTTCTTACCTCTCCCCTTTTTTTCTCTCTTTGTAAGGACAAATATATAACTAAAAGTAAATTGAATTTACCAAATATGACTTCTAGAAGTAAAAACTAGGAGAAGAAAAATGTGACAGATCTTCACTAGAGACTCCTGCTGGGTCTAATGAAGGGGTTATCGTACAAAACACAAATAATGAGCATTTAGTAAAACAACTGGATGCAATTTTCACACCAAAATTTGACTTAATTCAAAATAACATAACCTCGTTAACAAATGAGGTTAGACAATTTGCTGTTAGGCTTTCACATGCAGAACAAAGAATTTCAAACGTTGAAGACAGATACAAAGAGATCAGATTATGCAGTCTATGACAGAACAGGTCGAAATTATGAAAGCAAAATTAGATGACCTAGAAAATAGGGCAAGTAGCAATAATCTGTGAATAATAGACCTAACTGAGGAAATAACTGAAAAAGATCTTAAAATATTTGTGGAAACAGATATAATGAATTTACTTAATAATAAAATTGAAGAACAGGTTATAGTAGTTGAACAAATACATAGAATAGGCCCAGAAAAGAAGGCGACCGACGGAACAAGAATTAATAGGCCAGTCATTATGAAACTCTTAAACTTTCAAGACAAGGCTTGAGTGCCTATAGGAAAGCAAATAATGAGATTAATCATAAAGGGAAAAAATTATTAATGTTTAATGACTACTCAATAGAAACATCTAATAAAAGGCACATTATGGCACCATTATGCACTAAGGCCTAGATTTGGAGTTTTGCGGCCAAAGGGGTGCGTTAGCTTCGCGTGCTTTTTTCTGGCCGCACCTTTTAAATACCGCTGGTATTTAGAGTTCACAGAAGGGCTGCATTAGGCTCCAAAAAAGGAGCGTATAGCATATTTACCGCAACTGCAACTCTCGATACCAGCGGTGCTTACGGACGAGGCCAGCTTCAAAAATGTGCTCGTGCACAATTCCCCCATAGGAAACAATGGGGCAGTTTGAGCTGAAAAAAAGCCTAACACCTGCAAAAAAGCAGCGTTCAGCTCCTAATGCGGCCCCATTGTTTCCTATGGGGAAACACTTCCTATGTCTGCACCTAACACCCTAACATGAACCCCGAGTCTAAGCACCCCTAACCTTACACTTATTAACCCCTAATCTGCCGCCCCCGCTATCGCTGACCCCTGCATTTTATTATTAACCCCTAATCTGCCGCTCCGTATACCGCCGCAACCTACATTATCCCTATGTACCCCTAATCTGCTGCCCCTAACACCGCCGACCCCTATATTATATTTATTAACCCCTAATCTGCCCCCACAACGTCGCCGCCAGCTACCTACAATAATTAACCCCTAATCTGCCGACCGCATCTCACCGCTACTATAATAAAGTTATTAACCCCTAATCCGCCTCACTCCCGCCTCAATAACCCTATAAGAAATAGTATTAACCCTTAATCTGCCCTCCCTAACATCGCCGACACCTAACTTCAATTATTAACCCCTAATCTGCCGACCGGAGCTCGCCGCTACTCTAATAAATGGATTAACCCCTAAAGCTAAGTCTAACCCTAACACTAACACCCCCCTAAGTTAAATATAATTTAAATCTAACGAAATAAATTAACTCTTATTAAATAAATTATTCCTATTTAAAGCTAAATACTTACCTGTAAAATAAACCCTAATATAGCTACAATATAAATTATAATTATATTGTAGCTATTTTAGGATTAATATTTAATTTACAGGCAACTTTTTATTTATTTTAACCAGGTACAATAGCTATTAAATAGTTAAGAACTATTTAATAGTTACCTAGTTAAAATAATTACAAATTACCTGTAAAATAAATCCTAAGCTAAGTTACAATTAAACCTAACACTACACTATCAATAAATAAATTAAATAAACTACCTACAATTATCTACAATTAAACCTAACACTACACTATCAATAAATAAATTAAATACAATACCTACAAATAACTACAATTAAATAAACTAACTAAAGTACAAAAAATAAAAAAGAACTAAGTTACAAAAAATAAAAAAATATTTACAAACATAAGAAAAATATTACAACAATTTTAAACTAATTACACCTACTCTAAGCCCCCTAATAAAATAACAAAGACCCCCAAAATAAAAAAATGCCCTACCCTATTCTAAATTAAAAAAGTTCAAAGCTCTTTTACCTTACCAGCCCTTAAAAGGGCCCTTTGTGGGGCATGCCCCAAATAATTCAGCTCTTTTCATCTTCTCCGACGACTTCCCGACGAATGACGGTTCCTTTAAGGGGACGTCATCCAAGATGGAATACCTCGAATTCTAATTGGCTGATAGGATTCTATCAGCCAATCGGAATTAAGGTAGGAAAATTCTGATTGGCTGATGGAATCAGCCAATCAGATTCAAGTTCAATCCGATTGGCTGATCCAATCAGCCAATCAGATTGAGCTTGCATTCTATTGGCTGTTCCGATCAGCCAATAGAATGCAAGCTCAATCTGATTGGCTGATCCAATCAGCCAATCGGATTGAACTTGAATCTGATTGGCTGATTCCATCAGCCAATCAGAATTTTCCTACCTTAATTCCGATTGGCTGATAGAATCCTATCAGCCAATCGGAATTTGAGGGATGCCATCTTGAATGACGTCCCTTAAAGGAACCTTCATTCTTCAGTTGGACGTCGGAAGAAGAGGATCGATCCGCGCTGGAGGTCTTCAAGATGGAGCCGTTCATCATCGGATGAAGATAGAAGATGCCGCTTGGATCAAGATGGTTGCCGGTCCGGATCTCCTCTTCTTCCCGGATAGGATGAAGACTTTGGAGCCTCTTCTGGACCTCTTCAGCCGCCGCTTGATAGAAGACTTCAGCCGGATAATGGATCGCTATCCCCTGCTTGGGCTTGGATGAAGACTTTGGAGGCTTGGATCAAGACTTCGTAGGACGGATCGGTGAACCTGGCATGGTGAAGATAAGGTAGGAAGATCTTCAGGGGCTTAGTGTCAGGTTTATTTAAGGGGGGTTTGGGTTAGATTAGGGGTATGTGGGTGGTGGGTTGTAATGTTGGGGGGGCAACCCACCAAAAGAGCTGAATTATTTGGGGCATGCCCTTCAAATGGCCCTTTTCAGGGCTGGTAAGGTAAAAGAGCTTTGAACTTTTTTAATTTAGAATAGGCATTTTTTTATTTTGGGGTCTTTGTTATTTTATTAGGGGGCTTAGAGTAGGTGTAATTAGTTTAAAATTGTTGTAATATTTTTCTAATGTTTGTAAATATTTTTTTATTTTTTGTAACTTAGTTCTTTTTTATTTTTTGTACTTTAGTTAGTTTATTTAATTGTAGTTATTTGTAGGTATTGTATTTAATTAATTTATTGATAGTGTAGTGTTAGGTTTAATTGTAACTTAGGTTAGGATTTATTTTACAGGTAATTTTAACTATTTTAGCTATTAAATAGTTCTTAACTATTTAATAGCTATTGTACCTGGTTAAAATAAATTCAAAGTTGCCTGTAAATTAAATATTAATCCTAAAATAGCTACAATATAATTATTCGTTATATTGTAGCTATATTAGGGTTTATTTTACAGGTAAGTATTTAGCTTTAAATAGGAATAATTTATTTAATAAGAGTTAATTTATTTCGTTAGATTTAAATTATATTTAACTTAGGGGGGTGTTAGTGTTAGGGTTAGACTTAGCTTTAGGGGTTAATCCATTTATTAGAGTAGCGGCGAGATCCGGTCGGCAGATTAGGGGTTAATAATTGAAGTTAGGTGGCGGCGATGTTAGGGAGGGCAGATTAGGGGTTAATACTATTTCTTATAGGGTTATTGAGGCGGGAGTGAGGCGGATTAGGGGTTAATACCTTTATTATAGTAGCGGTGAGGTGTGGTCGGCAGATTAGGGGTTAATTATTGTAGGTAGCTGGCGGTGACGTTGTGGGGGGCAGATTAGGGGTTAATAAATATAATATAGGGGTCGGCGATGTTAGGGGCAGCAGATTAGGGGTACATAGGGATAACGTAATTTGCGGCGGTGTGCAGTCGGCAGATTAGGGGTTAAAAAAAATTATTAGAGTGGCGGCGATGTGGGGGGACCTCGTTTTAGGGGTACATAGGTAGTTTATGGGTGTTAGTGTACTTTAGAGCACAGTAGTTAAGAGCTTTATGAACCGGCGTTAGCCCAGAAAGCTCTTAACTCCTGGCTTTTTTCTGCGGCTGGAGTCTTGTCGTTAGATTTCTAACGCTCACTTCAGCCAAGACTCTAAATACCGGCGTTAGGAAGATCCCATTGAAAAGATAGGATATGCAAATGGCGTAGGGGGATCTGCGATATGGAAAAGTCGCGGCTGCAAAGTGAGCGTTAGACCCTTTCCTGACTGACTCCAAATACCAGCGGGCGGTAAAAACCAGCGTTAGGAGCCTCTAACGCTGGTTTTGACGGCTAACGCCAAACTCCAAATCTAGGCCAGTGTTTTTACTTGGAGCATTTTTGCAAAAGCAAGTGTTGGGCTAAATTCTCTAGATAAGGTAGAGAATTTAGCCAAACGTTACGCCTGCTGTTGCAAAAATGCTCCAAGTAAAAACACTATAAATAAATATATCTCCAACATTATCCATAATGAATATATGTAATATGCATGAAGTGTAGATGCCATGCTTATATAAAACAGTCTGCCCTTTTTTTAGTCATAGCAGCTTCTCAGTAATTTACTCTAAAACAAAAAAAGCAGTTCATAAAGTAAGGAGGTTTGTGTTTGTTGTAAATTGTAACTATGCAATACAGACAGACAAATCAGATGAGATCACCGGACAGTACTGGACACTAATAATCCTGAAAGGGATTTTTTTTTAATGCCTATTCTAACTATATATAAGTTAGAAGCATTCTTCTTGCATATAAAGAACATTATCTCACAGAATATGAAGTTACTGTATATAAAGCATTGTTGCATAATGCACATAAATAACATTATCGCACAGAATATGAAGTATATATAATATATATACTTCATATTTTGTGAGATATAATGTTCTTTATGATGCAAGAATGCTATGCTTTTAACTTAGAGCAGGCAGTAAAAAAATAAATAAATCTAAAATCCATTTCAGGATTATTAGTGTCCACCTGTCCAGTGATGTTTAAATCTTAGTTGCTTGTTTGGTCTACTTATATCAGTGTTTTAAAGGGACATAACACTCAAAAGATTTTTTTTTTAAATTATTCAGACAGAGCATACAATTTTAAACAACTTTCCAATCCACTTTGCTAATATACTGGTATCCTTTTATGAAGGAGCAGCAATGCACTACTGAGAGCTATTTAGTGCATCATTTGAGCCAATGACAAAAGGCATATATGCTTTTAACAAAGGATACTAACAGAACAAGGCAAATTAGGTAAAATAAGTAAATTGAATAGTTGTTTCAAATGACATGCTCTATCTAAATCAAGTACATTTTCACTTTTTACCTAAGAGAGACTGTGTGAACCTATGTTTGTGTGTGAGAGAGACTGTGTGAGCCTGTGTGTGTGTGAGAGAAAAAGACTGTGTGAGCCTGTGTGTGTGTGTGTGAGAGAGAAAGACTGTGTGAGCCTGTGTGTGTGTGTGTGTGTGTGAGAGAGAAAGACTGTGTGAGCCTGTGTGTGTGTGTGTGTGTGAGAGAGAAAGACTGTGTGAGCCTGTGTGTGTGTGTGTGTGTGAGAGAGAAAGACTGTGTGAGCCTGTGTGTGTGTGTGTGTGAGAGAGAGAGAAAGACTGTGTGAGCCTGTGTGTGTGTGTGTGTGTGTGAGAGAGAGAAAGACTGTGTGAGCCTGTGTGTGTGTGTGTGTGTGAGAGAGAGAAAGACTGTGTGAGCCTTTGTGTGTGAGAGAGAGAGAGAGAAAGACTGTGTGAGCCTGTGTGTGTGTGTGTGAGAGAGAGAGAGAGAGAGAGAGAGAGAGAGAAAGACTGTGTGAGCCTGTGTGTGTGTGTGTGTGAGAGAGAGAAAGACTGTGTGAGCCTGTGTGTGTGTGTGTGTGAGAGAGAGAGAGAAAGACTGTGTGAGCCTGTGTGTGTGTGTGAGGTAGAGACTATGTGAACCTATGTGCGTGTGAGAGAGACTGTGTGAGCATATATGTGTGTGTCTGTGTGTGAGAGAGACTGTGTGAGCATATATGTGTGTGTCTGTGTGTGAGAGAGACTGTGTGAGCCTATGTGTGTGAGAGAGACTGTGTGAGTGTGGGCCTATGTGTGAGAGAGAGAGAGAGAGAGAGAGAGAGAGAGACTGTGTGAGTGGGCCTGTGTGTGCTAATTTTCTATGCAAAAATTTGTATTGGTTTACTTTTGAGACATTGAGAATTTTAATCTCAGATTTTTAGATTTTTATCTCCACCATAATTTTAATATACAGTATATATATATATATATATATATATATATATATATATATATATATATATATATATATATATATAAAAGCCAGGGGTTGCAAATGATCCCAAAATACTACTAGTCCTAGTTTACTAGTACATTATACATTTTGGAGTCACTATATGCTAAACTTTAATACATTTCTTTTAGGTGTTCTCCAGACTCCTAACTTATAAATTAAAATAGAAGGAGCATATAGTACACATAGACATCAAGAGACACACTCCCAGAGACATTAGTTAGTCTTACCGTTTAACAAACACGTTTTCTTTTGCAGTGAACAGAACTGAGAGGGAGGGAAATAAATAAGATAAATGGGAAGAATTAGTGAGGTTGGTAATAAAAGAGGCATTGCTTCTGCAAGCCTGCCTGTGATACAGAGATATTAATTATCTAAAGGGACAGTCTAAACCAGAATTGTTATTGTTTAAATAGATAGATAATCCTTTTATTCCCCAGTTTTGCATAACCAACACGGTTATATTAATATACTTTTTACCTCTGTGATTAACTTGTATCTAAGCCTCTGCACACTGCCCCCTTATCTCAGATCTGTCGTCAAACTTGCATTTTAGTCAATCAGTGCTGACTCATAAATAACTCCACAGGAGCACAATGTTATCTATATGACACACGTGAACTAGCATTGTCTAACTGTGAAAAACTGTCAAAATTCATGTATTTACTGTTAAATATCCTTTTAGCTATGGGCCAGATTACAAGTATAATTTAGCACTTCCTCTTGTGTGCAACACCGCCAGAAGTAAATTTTAACATGCATGAGTTAGCATCTGAAAGCATTAGACAATTTCACAGGTAGGTGGTGTTAGTTCATGTGTTTTATATAGATATCACTGTGCTCAGGCACGTGAAGTTATTTAGGAGTCAGCACTAATTGCCTGAAATGCAGGTCTGTCAAAAGATCTTAGATAAGGAGGTAGTCAGCAGAAGCTTAACCCCTTAATGACCACAGCACTTTTCCATTTTCTGTCCGTTTGGGACCAAGGCTATTTTTACATTTTTGCAGTGTTTGTGTTTAGATGTAATTTTCCTCTTACTCATTTACTGTACCCACACATATTATATACCGTTTTTCTCGCCATTAAATGGACTTTCTAAAGATACCATTATTTTCATCATATCTTATTATTTACTATAAAAAAAATATATAAAATATGAGAAAAACTGGAAAAAAAAAACACTTTTTTTAACTTTGACCCCCAAAATCTCTTACACATCTACAACCACCAAAAAACACCAATGCTAAATAGTTTCTAAATTTTGTCGTTGGTTAAGAAATACCCAATGTTTACATGTTCTTTGCTTTTTTTGCAAGTTATAGGGCCATAAATACAAGTAGCACTTTGCTATTTCCAAACCACTTTTTTTTTCAAAATTAGCGCTAGTTACATTGGAACACTGATATCTTTCAGGAATCCCTGAATATCCCTTGACATGTAAATATTTTTTTTTAGAAGACATCCCAAAGTATTGATCTAGGCCCATTTTGGTATATTTCATGCCACCATTTCCCCGCCAAATGCGATCAAATAAAAAAAATCGTTCACTTTTTCACAATTTTTTTCACAAACTTTAGATTTCTCACTGAAATTATTTACAAACAGCTTGTGCAATTATTGCATAAATGGTTGTAAATTTTTCTCTGGGATCCCTTTTGTTCAGAAATAGCAGACATATATGGCTTTGGCGTTGCTTTTTGGTAATTAGAAGGCCGCTAAATGCCACTGCGCACCACACGTGTATTATGCCCAGCAGTGAAGGGGTTAATTAGGGAGCATGTAGGGAGCTTTTTGGGGTAATTTTAGCTTTAGTGTAGAGTAGTAGACAACCTAAAGTATTGATCGAGGCCCATTTTGGTATATTTCATAACACCATTTCCCTGCCAAATGCGATCAAATAAAAAAAAATCGTTAAATTTTTTAAAATTTTAGGTTTCTCACTGAAATCATTTACAAACAGCTTGTGTAATTATGGCACAAATGGTTGTAAATGCTTCTCTGGGATTCCCTTTGTTCAGAAATAGCAGACATATATGGCTTTGGTGTTGCTTTTTGGTATTTAGAAGGCCGCTAAATGCCGCTGCGCATCACACATGTATTATGGCTAGCAGTGAAGGGGTTAATTAGGTAGCTTGTAGGGTTAATTTTAGCTTTAGTGTAGAGATCAGCCTCCCACCTGACACATCGCACCCCTTGATCCCTCCCAAACAGCTCTCTTACCTCCCCCACCCTATAATTGTCCCCGCCATCTTAAGTACTGGTAGAAAGTCTGCCTGTACTAAAATACTAAAATAAAAGGCATCCTTTTTTTCTTTCTTTTTTTTCTTTGCATATTTACATATGCTGCTGTGTAGGATCCCCCCTTAGCCCCCAACATCCCTGAATCCCCCAAACAGCTCTCTAACTTCCCCCTCTACCTTCTTGGCAGCCATCTTGGGTACTGGCAGCTGTCTGCCAGTACCCTGTTTACAATATAATTTATGTTTGTTTTTCTGTAGTGTAGCTTCCCCCCCCCCCCCAAGACCAACCCAAACCCCCTCCCAGATCCCTTAGATTACTTTTTGGGGCATTCCCTCCCCCCTTTCTCCCACTTATACTACTTTTTTTTCTGTAGTGTAGCGGTTCCCACCCGCTCCCTCCCCGTGCACGCGCCCGCTGCCCCACGTGCATGCACGCGTCCATGCGTGCCCCCGCCCCCTCTCAGGCTCAGAACCCATCGATGGCTGCCCACCCGTCTCCCACTTCAGCTCCCACCCACCAACGAATGCGGCCATCGATGTCCGGTGCAGAGGGGGCCACAGAGTGTCTCTCTCTGCACCGGAGGGGTAAAAATTGTTATTGCAGGATGCCTCGATATCGAGGCATCACTGCAATAATCGTAAAGCAGCTGGAAGCTATCAGGATCGCTTCCAGCTGCTTTCCAGACCGACAACGTAAGCCATACTGTAACGGTACCAACAGGATACCAAGGGTTAACACCAGGGAACAATGTCCTGCATAGGGAATCAGCAATTCACAACCCAGCCAGTTTTCAGGTTTTAAAACAGAATGTACTTTATTAAGGCTCATATGCCCAGTATTTATGCAGGTCTGACCCCCCAGAAGGGGGGTTGAAAGAATGTTGTACATTACTTTACTTAGGCAGATAACAACTTAAACACCAGACACGTTTGGCTTTTCTTATCACTAGGCGTCTGCTCTCTAGATGTGATTAAACAATGGAATGTTTATCACTAACTTTAATGACAGTACACAATAGCTTCTTAAAGCTGAACACAGTTAACTCCTTCAGTACTGACAGAAGGGTCTGTCACATCTATATAGCACACAATACAGCCTATAGACAACCTTTCTTACATTATAGTCCAGAAGTGGCTAGGTTTGCCACAATGCTCCCCCAGAACCAAGCCGGCATACACAGTCTGATCCCAACGGATCGGCTTGGGGATGTCCGGGGAAGTACTCACAGATCACTTTTCAAGTTCAGTTTGTCTGGACAACCCCTCGGCGTTACCGTTTTGTTTCCCTGGGCGGTAATGGATGGTAAAGTCGAATGGCTGCAGCGCCAAACTCCAGCGCAGCAGCCTGGCATTGTCCCCGGCCACACGGTTCAGCCACACCAACGGGTTGTGATCTGTGAGTAAGGAAAAAGGTTGTCCATACAGGTACGGCTGCAACTTTTTGAGGGCCCTGATTAAAATATAAAAGGTAACAGCAACTTGTAAGTAAACCAAACTAGGTTGTAGCTCCCCAAATAGGGCTTCAGCTACCGTCTCTGCATGGATGTTGGA
The DNA here is from genome assembly GCF_027579735.1 of Bombina bombina. NCBI lineage: Eukaryota > Metazoa > Chordata > Amphibia > Anura > Bombinatoridae > Bombina > Bombina bombina. Next base: position 1,175,016,853 of record NC_069502.1, read on the forward strand.
GAGAGCAATGGCCTCGGGGTACCTAGTGGCGTAGTCCACCACGGTTAAAATGTACCTCTTCCCGAAGGGACTGGGCTTGGGTAGTCACAGGGTTAATATCAGCGGGACCCATGGGAGCATAGGCAGAAACAAGGGGGGCCAAGTCATTTCCAAGGAGAACATCAGCAGGTAAGTCCTTCTTGACCCCCACATTCACAGGTCTAGCGCCCACTCCCCAATCCAAATGTACCCTGGAAACAGGTAGGCGGAACACAGTGCCCCCTGCTACCCTCACAGCCACAGTGTCTCCAGTGTGCTGTTTCTCAGACACCAAGTTCTCTTGAATCAAGGTCATGGTAGTACCAGTATCCCGTAGACCACTGACCTCCTTCCCATTCACTTTAACCTGTTGCCGGTTATTCCGGTGGGCAGCTTGCACGGGGTCGGCTTCATGTAGGCTGCCCCAGCATTCTGGCGCCTCTACGTAGCGGGCCGCAGGCTGAGGATTATGTGGGATTCCGCCGGCGGGTCTTCTCCAGGACTGTGCTTGGTTCGCTGCGTTTAGGGGACACTCTGGTCTTTTGTGCCCTAGTTGCTTACATCCAAAGCACCGAATAGGTTGTGAGTAGCCCCGCGAATTGAACCGGGCTCTCTGAGGGTAGTTCGTGGCCGGGGGTTTGTAACTGGCAGCTGCTGGGGTGACTGGGGGTCTGTACTCCACTCTAGCAGTGGGCAATCGGTATACTGCTCCCCCTGCCCCTCGTACTGCCACGGATCCACCAGAGGGTGCTGTATCCGGCACCAAATGGGGAGCTATCAGGGTTAAAGTAGCTCCCGAATCCCGAAGTCCCTGGACCGACATCACCTCATGCAGAATTCCCAGGGGTTCCTCGGCTTGGGTGCTCAACAACTCATGAGCGGCTGGCTCCGTTTGGTAATGGTGAGCAGCCGCCCTTGGGGCCAGGTTCTGTCTGACCTGGTTCCAAGCTTGTCTGATCCGATTTTGGGTGCACTCACGTGCCATATGTCCCTACTGCTTGCAGGTGTGGCATTGTATATTCGCCCGTCCGTTGTATCGTGAGGGGGGTGGTGGATTCCCTGGGGCTGGGCGAAAAGGTGCCGCTGTGGGGGTGTTAGGCTGTAGTCCATGGTGCCTCCTGGCATCAAAATGCTGGTCTGCTAATCTGGCTGCTTCGGTTAAGGTGAGGGGTTTTCGATCTCTCACCCATTCTTGGGCTTCTGAGGACAAGCCGTTAAAGAATTGCTCCAACAGCATCAGTTGTCGCAATTCTTCCATGGTGGTAGCTTGGCTGGCCTGTATCCACCCTTGAGATGCTTGATCCAGCTTGTGGGCCCACTCTGCATGGGAATCTCTTTCTGGCTTGCGCAGTCCTCTAAACTTGCGCCGGTATGCCTCTGGGGTAATGGCATATCTTTCCAAGATCGCTCTCTTCACTTTAGCGTAATCCTTGCTGTCCTCCCTGGGTACAGCGCGATACGCTTCCGCTGCCCTACCTGCTAGCTTGCCTGCTAGCACCGGCACCCATACGGACTGCTCCAAATCATGTAACTCGCACAGTCTCTCAAAATCCTGTAAATACCCATCGATCTCATCCTTCTCCTCATAAAACATTTTAAATGCATGGTATGGGATTTTGGGTCTTACTGGGTTTCTGAGTGCGTCCAAAATGGATTCTGCTCGGGAGGATGCATTCCGCGGACTGTGTCCCATCACGTACTCCTGCACATCTGCCATTACCACGGATAGCATATACCGTGGTACAGGTTGGGGTAAAAATTCCAGCCTGGTCCTCATTTCCCTCTGGTATAAGGTCTCCTCCATGGCTGCTGGAGGCGTAGCGCTGCGAGCTCTGTCTCCCTCCATCAGCTCAGCAATTAATATAGCCTTGGGTTTGCTGCTGCCTATCTTTCCCCTGGCTTCTAGCAGTTCCTTTAACGTTTGTCTCTTTAGCTTAGAATAATCCATCTCCATTCACTTCGGTCCCTGGTACTCCTTCCATCTTAGTCAGTATTGTAGTAATCCCCCTCTTCCTGAAGTTACTGCCTTGTGTAGTTGCTCTTCTGGGCGATAAGGTTCATTCCGTCGCTTGCCACCAATTGTAACGGTACCAACAGGATACCAAGGGTTAACACCAGGGAACAATGTCCTGCATAGGGAATAAGCAATTCACAACCCAGCCAGTTTTCAGGTTTTAAAACAGAATGTACTTTATTAAGGCTCATATGCCCAGTATTTATGCAGGTCTGACCCCCCAGAAGGGGGGTTGAAAGAATGTTGTACATTACTTTACTTAGGCAGATAACAACTTAAACACCAGACACGTTTGGCTTTTCTTATCACTAGGCGTCTGCTCTCTAGATGTGATTAAACAATGGAATGTTTATCACTAACTTTAATGACAGTACACAATAGCTTCTTAAAGCTGAACACAGTTAACTCCTTCAGTACTGACAGAAGGGTCTGTCACATCTATATAGCACACAATACAGCCTATAGACAACCTTTCTTACATTATAGTCCAGAAGTGGCTAGGTTTGCCACGCATACGTCCTCAGGTGTTAACTGTATTTTTTCTGAGGACGTATGGCGTACGTCGTCGGTCATTAAGGGGTTAAATACAAGGTAATTACAGAGGCAAAAAGTATATTTCCATAACAGTGTTGGTTATGTAAAACTGGGGAATGGTAAATGAAGGGATTATCTATCTTTTGGATCGGGCGAATTGCAGACCGCAGCCTCAGAGGCAGCGGACCAGTTATGGAGCAGCTGTCTTTAGACCGCTACTTCATAACTGCTGTTTCCGGTGAGCCTGAAGACTCGCGCGAAAACAGGGGCATCAAGTTCCATTCGGAGCTTGATAATTCGTCTCCTTGGTGTTTACTTTTCCTTTAAAGTGACTCAGATTTATGTTGCGTATCCTTTACTTGTAATGGGTAGTGGAGGGAGTGCTATTATCGCTTATAATACCAAAGGTGAATTAAGTATTGAGCTGGAGCACAACACAAAATATTGATGGAAATGTAGCACTTTTGGAGACCTGAATTTTAGGGGCCGATTTATCAAGCTCCGTATGGAGCTTGATGCCCCTGTTTCCACGCAAGCCTTCAGGCTTGCCGTAAACAGCAGTTAAGAAGCAGCGGTCTAAAGACCGCTGCTCCATAACTTGTCTGCCTGCTCTGAGGCCGCGGACAGAAATCAACCTGATCAAATATGATCGGGTTGATTGACACCCCCTGCTTGTGGCCAATTGGCCGCAAAACTGGAGAGTACGGCATTTCACCAGCAGTTCACAAGAATGTGTATGCTGTCAGCATTTATTAATGTGCAGCAGACATGATACGCTACATCGTATCATGTCTGCTCGCACTGTGATAAATCTACATCTTACACTTAACCCCTTCATTAATGTTGGTACAAATACATACCTAACTTACAAGAATAAAGTGGACCACTAGTTTCAAAATTAAAGATCCAATAGGTCTTTTATTTTAAGCTATGTTCCCTGTCCTGCCCATATGTCTATATTCAATTATCTGATGTATTAAATGACTTATGGAGTGAGCTACTTCCATAAAATGACCTGTTACCAGGGACTTATCATTTTTATTTCTGATGTTAAATCTGCGTTCCATTCGCATATCCTACATGTGATATCCCCAATATATGACAGGTCACATGTGCATTTTAATAATAGTATATCACATACTCCTTGTTACATGTATAGTATCCCTTAATAAGATATTTCTTACCCATATGAATATGTACAAAATAGGGACCACATATTAATCTATTACAATAAAGGCAACCCAAACAAGGAAAGAACTCACATTTTTTTTTTGGGGGGGGGTGAAGGGGGCAAAAGTGTCTGTTTTATAACTGTATCTGTACCTATATCAGTTCTAATTAAAGAATCCTTTTAATTATATGAATTCCTATAAGCAGCTAACAGTTTAATTTAAAGTTCTGTTACTCAAGGATTACATGAATGTGAAATACCCTCATGTTTACAAACTATTTTTTTAAATAATCACTGCCATTATTATACTGTCCTATTTTTCTTATTCTTAGTAGAATAGGATTCCAAAAAAAATGTTTTGTCAACACTTATTGCTTTTTAGTTATTAACAACTATTTAGAAAATCACCTTGATTCAAATAACTTTGCCATTTCATTTAATCTTATTTTGGCCACTTCTTCATCCAAAACAATTTGTTTCACACCCAAGAATCGACTTTTAGGTCATTCATTTTTTATGGACACAAGGTGTGTACTGTCAAAGTGTAAAAGATTATTATGAGCCGTACTATTTCTATAAAGATCTACCTGTACACTAGTGCTGGATAATCATTTGTTTGCATTTAATATTAACGGGACATTAAACACCTCTGCTTTTTTGTAAAAATTGTGCTTTGTCCCACGCTCCCTTGAGAGGCAAAAAGCTAAATCTACAACCTACAGCCTAAACCAGATATTTGATGCCACATTTCCAGGTGACACAATTTGCTTTTTGCCTCCCAAGAGAATGCAGGACAAGCAATTTTTTTTGTGTGAGAAATGAGCTTGCCCCTCTCTCCTTAGAGGGCCTGAGAAAGAAAATTCTGTAGCTTAGTTTTTTCCCTGAAAATGCTACAATCTGATTTGCAGAATGTTGAAGAAAACCTAAGTTACAGAATATTCTTTTTTGGCCACTCTAGCGATAAGCACAACTGTAAGAGGTATTTATTGCCTCTATAATGTGACACAGTATGTGGGAAGACACAGATATGATACATAGGAGCTAAATAAGCCGGTGACCTGCTATTTAATTACATTTCATGCAATCAGTAAGTAAAATCCACTATTTCTTCCCTGGGGAAATTAATGGGAATATATTTGAAATCACTTTACTTTACTGTTACATTCTCGCCCAGAAAAAATAAATTAATTAAATTCATTGTTGAATGAAATGGGCCATTTGTAACAGTTTAATTTTTTCCTATTTATTTGCAGAATAAAAATGAACAAGAATAGAAATGTGTTGTGTTGTTACACGGCTCATTAATTTTCGGTTGGCAGACAGTAAAACAAAACTATGAAGTACCCACCTAATTAAATCTCTGACGATTAACAGCTCCCCAAAGCTACAACAAACACAATATAAAGGGGATGTGTGCCAGACCAGATGGATCCAGCTAATCACATTTTAGCCATGAAATCATGTATATTAATTCATTTTCATTTTCAAATGTATTTTTCACTTAGAGTGTTGAGCAGAGTGCTTCAATACATCTGTGTTTGCTTTTTGCAAACAATTCACAAAACGTAGAACTTCAAGATGTCCACTGAGAACAAAAAAAAATACAAAAAGAATAGTAAGTGTCTTCTCAAAATGAATCATGATAGAAGATAGATAGAAAGATGATAGATAGATAGATAGATAGATGATAGATAGATAGACAGACAGATAGATAGATTGATAGATAATAGATAGATAGATAGATAGATAGATAATAGACAGACAGATAGATAATAGACCTAAAGACAGATAGATATACAGGTACAGTATAAATAGTTAGATCATTTATAAAATGATAGATAGACAGATAGTTTACAACATACAGGGATTGGGGGTGGCAGAGTTATGTAATAGCAGGTAATATCGTAGTATAGCTATGCTTATATAGTAAATACATAAATTTAAAGAGCCATTAGAATTATTACCTGTCGTGGAGACTAATTAAACAGAACATATCTAGCTAAACTAATTGTAAAGAGAAATACAATTAAGTATAGAAGGATTAGCTCCACGAAGTGAAATATCTCTTAACTCAGCAAAAATTAGTTTGAATAAGTAGAAATATATTATTCCGTAGTAATTTCATTTCATTCACACATTATAATCTTTATTAAGAAAATTTCTCAGTCATAACTAGGAATAGTCAGTCATACAATAGCTAGGGCTAAATAAATTAAAAACACTTGAACCAGGTTAATCTTAAATATATATGTGTCCCAATAATCTTCTAGAATAATACCTATCAGCCAGCAGTTAAAAATAAACTTAAATAAACTAAGCCCTTACAATCCGAGGGCTAAATTACGTTTATAATTGTATTAGTGCTATAACTGTCAGGCTGAAATAGAGGTAAGAATATATCAACAAACTATTATTTTAACCATAGTAAGCAGTTTAAAAATGGACAACGAGGAGAGACAAAGCTACTCCTGTCAGACCCCGGATGTGCGTCTCACAAAGAACGCTTCCTCAGATTTGCACCACTTTCTGTAGAACTCTGTATGTAAATAATATTTCATAGCTCAAATCATTATTATCGGAGTATCTAAATGTGTGTATTTTAAATGTTTATCAAATAAATTATTATTTTTTTTCATTCAGAAGGGAAGGGGCACTACTTAAACATATTCTGTCATTGATGTGAAAAGGCAGCATGAGAATTAGCAGAAAATAACTATCAGGCAATGATTATTACCAGGAAGTATCTTTTAGCCAATCAGCATTATAGCAAGTGTCAATCGTCCAATCAGCATTATTAGATAATACATAACTTATAGTGCTGTATTACTTTCATTTTAAATATAAACTTGTTTTACTTCACTTTTTAACATTAAAAGAAACATGATTAAAATTATACTCTTCTATATGTTTTGCTTTATGCTGTACAAGCTTTAGATTATCACTATCCTCCATAGATATAGCCCTGTTGCAAACTCATGTAAAAAACATAACCTCATATCGACATTAATCTTCGAGAAATTCTACTTCTCTTTACATTTTGTATTTTGTGACATATCACATTGCTGTTACTTGCTTTTGTTGCAAATGTTCCCCTTGACAGTCGTTCTGCTATTTGAATGGTCCTACAGGAAGAATGATAACATTGTGACACCAGTGGCGTCACTAGGGGGGGGCGGGGGGGGCGGGCCGCACCCGGGTGACACCCTCCAGGGGGTGACACCAAAAAAAAAAAAAAAAATTTTTTTTTTTTTTTTTTTTTTTTTTTAATTTTATTGAAATTCAAAGAAATACAATGTTGAGATGCATAGATTTTTTTTTTATTAGAGGGGCTGGCATTTGTGAACATTGGTGGGACTGGGGAAGATGTAGACACACAATTTTTTTGCCCCTTGAGCCAGTGCTGCAATTTCAACAAATAGTTTTGTCTGTACTTTGCTTTTCCCCTGCCCAATTTCCCTATGAATGTTGTGGGCATGCCCTGGGGCTTGCAAAGTTGCACTGCTAGCCTAAACCTGCCTGCCTATCTGTGCTCACTGCTCAGTGACATGTGAAGCAGTGGAGTCACTCACTGCTGTGCTGTCTCTCTAAACGGGAACTGGCAAATCATGAGGGGATGCCTGGCACCTGACTGCATGACTGTTTGACACTGTCTTTAAAGTGAAGGAGCCACGTATGATGCCCACCAGACCATTACGGTTACGGTACACTAAGTGCACACTGAACAGGTAGGAGGGCGGGCGGGGGTCTGGGGGTGGGCAGAGTGCAGAGGTGATTGGCCATAAGAAGCGGTAGGCTGTGCACTGACAGGCTTGGAACAGAGTCAGAGAGCAGAATTTTCATAGTTTGCGCCTAAAACTTTTCTTTAGTGCTCTGTTTATCTTTCATTTGATGCTCTGCTGAGCCAGGGAGCCGCTCTAGGCATGCGCTTTATAATTAATGCAGTGCAGTTTACATATTTTGTAAGTGTGTGTCTGAGTTTTTGTGTGTGTGTGTCTCAGTGTTTTTGTGTGTGTGTTTTTGTGTGTGTGTCTGAGTGTGTTTCCGAGTGTTTGTGTGTGCATCTGAGTATGTTTTAAGTGTGTCTGAGTGTTTGTATGTGTGTTTGCCTGTGTTTTTGTGTGTGTCTGCTTTCTGGGGGGGGGGGGGGTGACACCATAACTTACCGCACCGGGTGACACCAACCCTAGTGACGCCACTGTGTGACACTGACACTGAAAGACATTATATAAAGCAAAAGATAATGTTTGTTTTGCAGAAGCAAATTAAAAAAGGGTCCTGGTTAGGGCTACGGGGGCTGTTAATGGTCCGGGGAGTCAGGTGATAACTGAATATATTTAAATAAATCTGTTACCTATATTATATAGATACCAGGTGCTTATTGCAGCAGGGCTCAATAGCTCCTTACTGGGCAAGTGAATACGACCAGCTGTTTTAAAAACAAACAAAAAGTGTGTTGAAAATAGATTGGGAAACAACCACAAAAACGAAGATCCTATTAATATTTGCTAAACTTTTTTTTATTAATAGTGGCTCTATCTCTGCATATATGTTGAGATATAATCCAAGTTCATGTTATAAGGTACTTTATCTTTTTTCTCTCGTGTATTTAAAAGATGCTTTTAACGGAAATTTCTGTGGAATTATTTCATACTTGTTGGGGCTTGTCCCTGGAACCTTAGCTGTGTAATTGTCCATAACAGTCAATGGGGGGTAGTTATCAACGCGTCTACTTTACCTGCCTTCGCCGGTTCAATATGCCCGCCTAAGCTCGCCTACCATCGCCGCCGCGGACCTGCAAAATTTATCAATAAAGCTGTCAAAAAGTTGCGCACCAAGTACGGGGTGATGAGCAGCGGACTGTGAGAGTTATCACTCATCCGATCTCGCTGATCTTCGGCTTTTTCCCAGCTTTATTGCTAGCCTGTCACTAAGCACCCACACTAACTACACTGTTCTACCCCCTATACCGGCACCCCCGGAGCCCCCCCGCAACTAAATAAAGTTATTAACCCCTAAACCGCCACTCCTAGACCCCGCCGCAACTCTTATAAATGTATTAACCCCTAAACCGCCGCTCCCGGACCCCGCCACCACCTACATTATACCTATTGACCCCTATCCTGCTCCCCTATACCATCGCCACCTATAATAAAGTTAGTAACCCCTATCCTGATGATCCCGGACCTCGCCACAACTAATTAAATAGTTTAACCCCTAAACCGCCGCTCCCGGACCCCGCCGCAACCTATATTAAACTTATTAACCCCTAATCTGCCCCCTCTACACCGTCGCCACCTATAATAAATGTATTAACCCCTATCCTGCCCCCCCACACCGCCGCCACTGTAATAAAATTATTAACCCCTAAACCTAAGTCTAACACTAACCCTAAAACCCCCCTAAGTTAAATATTAATTAAATAAATCTAAATAATATTTCTCTTATTAAATAAATTAATCCTATTTAAAACTAAATACTTACCTTTAAAATAAACCCCAATATAGCTACAATATAAATAATAATTATATTGTAGCTATCTTAGGATTTATTTTTATTTTACAGGCATCTTTCAATTTATTTTAACTAGGTACAATAGCTATTAAATAGTTATTAACTATTTCATAGCTACCTAGCTAAAATAAAGATAAATTTACCTGTAAAATAAAAACTAACCTAAGTTACAATTACACCTAACACTACACTATACTTTAATAAATTATTTCTATTTAAAACTAAATACTTACCTGTAAAATAAACCCTAAGATAGCTACAATATAATTAATAATTACATTGTAGCTATTTTAGGATTTATATTTATTTTACAGGTAACTTTGTATTTATTTTAGCTAGTTAGAATAGTTATTAAAAAGTTATTAACTATTTAATAACTACCTAGCTAAAAGAAATACAAAATTACCTGTAAAATAAATCCTAACCTAAGTTACAATTAAACCTAACACTACACTATCATTAAATTAAATAAATTACCTACAAATAACTACAATTAAATACAATTAAATAAAATAACTAAAGTACAAAAAATAAAAAAAGCTAAGTTACGAAAAATTAAAAAATAAGTTACAAACATTTAAAAAATATTACAACAATTTTAAGCTACTTACACCTAATCTAAGCCCCCTAATAAAATAACAAAGCCCCCCAAAATAAAAAAATTCCCTACCCTATTCTAAATTAAAAAGTTCAAAGCTCTTTTACCTTACCAGCCCTTAAAAGGCCTTTTGCGGGGCATGCCCCAAAGAATTCAGCTCTTTTGCCTGTAAAAGAAAAATACAACCCCCCCAACATTAAAACCCACCACCCACATACCCCTAATCTAACCCAAGCCCCCTTAAAAAAACCTAACACTACCCCCCTGAAGATCATCCTACCTTGAGTCGTCTTCAGCCAGCCGACCATCGATGGAACCGAAGAGGAGATCCGGAGCGGCAGAAGTCATCATCCAAGGGGCGCTGAAGAAATCTTCCATCCGATGAAGTCATCATCCAGGCGGTGCTGAAGAAGTCTTCCATCCAGGCGATGTTATCTTCCAAGAGGCGTCTTAAATCTTCATCCATCCGGAGCGGAGTGGAGCCATCTTCAGACGAGCCTACGCGGAGCCATCCTCTTCTTCCCGACGACTACCGACGAATGGATATTCCTTTAAGGGACGTCATCCAAGATGGTGTCCCTTCAATTCCGATTGGCTGATAGGATTCTATCAGCCAATCGGAATTAAGGTAGGAAAAATCTGATTGGCTGATTGAATCAGCCAATCAGATTGAAGTTCAATCTGATTGGCTGAGCCAATCAGCCAATCAGATTGAGCTTGCATACTATTGGCTGATCGGAACAGCCAATAGAATGCGAGCTCAATCTGATTGGCTGATTGGATCAGCCAATCGGAGTGAACTTCAATCTGATTGGCTGATTCAATCAGCCAATCAGATTTTTCCTACCTTAATTCCGATTGGCTGATAGAATCCTATCAGCCAATCGGAATTGAAGGGACGCCATCTTGGATGACGTCCCTTAAAGGAATATCCATTTGTCAGTAGTCGTCGGGAAGAAGAGGATGGCTCCGCGTCGGCTCGTCTGAAGATGGCTCTGCTCCGGATGGATGAAGATAGAAGACGCCGCTTGGAAGATGACATTGCCCGGATGGAAGACTTCTTCAGCGCCGCCTGGATGATGAATTCATCGGATGGAAGATTTCTTCAGCGCCCCTTGGATGATGACTTCTGCCGCTCCGGATCTCCTCTTCGGTTCCATCGATGGTCGGCTGGCTGAAGACGACTCAAGATAGGATGATCTTCAGGGGGTAGTGTTAGTTTTTTTTAAGGGGGGTTTGGGTTAGATTAGGAGTATGTGGGTGGTGGGTTTTAATGTTGGGGGGTTGTATTTTTCTTTTACAGGCAAAAGAGCTGAATTCTTTGGGGCATGCCCCGCAAAAGGCCCTTTTAAGGGCTGGTAAGGTAAAAGAGCTTTGAACTTTTGAATTTAGAATAGGGTAGGAATTTTTTTATTTTGGGGGCTTTGTTATTTTATTAGGGGGCTTAGATTAGGTGTAAGTAGCTTAAAATTGTTGTAATATTTTTTAAATGTTTGTAACTTATTTTTTTTATTTTTTGTAACTTAGCTTTTTTTATTTTTTGTACTTTAGTTAGTTTATTTAATTGTATTTAATTGTAGTTATTTGTAGGTAATTTATTTAATTAATTTAATGATAGTGTAGTATTAGGTTTAATTGTAAGGATTTATTTTGCAGGTAATTTTGTATTTATTTTAGCTAGGTAGTTATTAAATAGTTAATAACTATTTAATAACTATTCTAACTAGCTAAAATAAATACAAAGTTACCTGTAAAATAAATATAAATCCTAAAATAGCTACAATGTAATTATTAATTATATTGTAGCTATCTTAGGGTTTATTTTACAGGTAAGTATTTAGTTTTAAATAGAAATAATTTATTAAAGTATAGTGTAGTGTTAGGTGTATTTGTAACTTAGGTTAGTTTTTATTTTACAGGTAAATTTCTCTTTATTTTAGCTAGGTAGCTATTAAATAGTTAATAACTATTTAATAGCTATTGTACCTAGTTAAAATAAATTGAAAGATGCCTGTAAAATAAAAATAAATCCTAAGATAGCTAGAATATAATTATTATTTATATTGTAGCTATATTCGGGTTTATTTTAAAGGTAAGTATTTAGTTTTAAATAGGATTAATTTATTTAATAAGAGAAATATTATTTAGATTTATTTAATTAATATTTAAGTTAGGGGGGTGTTAGGGTAAGACTTAGGTTTAGGGGTTAATAATTTTATTACAGTGGCGGCGGTTTAGTGGGGGGCAGGATAGGGGTTAATAAATTTATTATAGGTGGCGACGGTATGGGGGGGCAGGATAGGAGTTAATAGGTATCATGTAGGTGGCTGCGGGGTCTGGGAGCGGCGGTTTAGGGGTTAATACATATATTATAGTTGCGGCGGGGACCGGGAGCGGCGGTTTAGGGGTTAATCAGTTTATTATAGTGGCGGTGGGCTCCGGGAGCGGTGGTTTAGGGGGTAATAACTTTATTTAGCTGCGGCGGTGTAGGGGGGGCAGATTAGGGGTGTTTAGACTCGGGGTACATGTTAGGGTGTTAGGTGTAGACAGCTCCCATAGAAATCAATGGGATGTCTGGCAGCAGCGAACATGAACTTTCGCTATGGTCAGACTCCCATTGATTCCTATGGGATCCGCCGCCTCCAGGGCGGCGGTTTGAAAACCAGGTACGCTGGGCCGGAAAAGTGCCGAGCGTACCTGCTAGTTTTTTGATCACTAGCAAAAGTAGTCAGATTGTGCCGCCCTTTTGTGCGGAACATCTGGAGTGATGTAAGAATCGATCTGTGTCAGACTGAGTCCGGCGGATCGAAGCTTACATCACAAAATTCTACTTTTGCCAATATCTAGGGCTTGATAACTAAGGCGAATCAGCCTCGCCACAAATACGCTGCGGAATTCCAGCGTATTTGAGGTTGACGGCTTGATAACTACCCCCCATTGAGTATTAATAATTGCAGTGCCAGTTAAAGGGACATGAAACCCAACATTTTCCGTCTGTGGTCCAGATAGAGCATAGATTTTAAAACACCTTCCCATCAACCTCACTTCATTCTCTTGGTATCGTTTGTTGAAGGATCAGCATTGCACTATTGGGAGCCAGCTGAACACAACCGTAAGTCAATGACAAGAGGCATATATGTGCAGCCACCAATCAGCAGCTACCTCTCAGCTCTTCAGCATACCTAGGTATGATTCTCAATGAAGGATACAAAGAGAACTAAGCAGATTAGATAATAGAAGTAAATTGGAAAGTTGTTTAAAATTGTATTCTCTATCTGAATCAAGAAGGAAAAATTGTGGGTTCTGTATGTACCACCTGTTATATATATATATATTATATTGATGATAGATAGATAGATAGATAGATAGATATGCTCAAACTACTATGAAATAATATGAAAGTATTATTTAGTTTCATAAAATCAAATGTGAAACATGCTTTTTTGAACAAAACATTTTGTAAAATAGTCATTAACATTTAGCCTTTGATTACATTTTAAAGAGTTTGTATTTTTTTTTTCTTTTTAAACAGTGATAGAATCTTCATTCCTAATGTACTGTTCATACTTGTGATGTGTGTGAGAATCTTTCCTCTCCCCTGGCACATTAACTGCTGCTTACTTTTTATCACTGCACTATCCACTTCACTTGTCACCTGCCGCTCTACATACCATGATTGTCCTTTGTTCCTCATAGGAAGCTCTCCTGGACTGAAAATGATGCTGGAGGGTTCATTTAACTGCAGACGTGGAGGGGCAATCAAATTGAGACAAGTGTGCAATTTCATGCAAGACTGCGAGGGAGAGGAAGATGAAGGGGATCTGTGCAGTGAGTATTTTGTTCTGTGAGATATTAACAATTTAACAATGGCCTTTTAACCCCTTAACCACAAGAGAGGACTAAAACACATTTATTGGACAATTCCTTGTAGCCTTCTCTGGAAGACAAAATGTTAAATGCTTGCCTGCAGAGTAAAGCTGAATATTGCTTTTGGATATGAGATAAGTACTCTTCCTGGTTTTGCATTTCAGAAATACTTCATGCTATATGGTAGTTGTCTCTGTGGACAGACATTGAATAAAAGCTGTCAGAGATAGAGAGGTGTACATAAACTTAAAAAGGCTTAAAAGAGAGAGACAGATATTTGTAGATTCCCTTTGTTTATGTCTTATCAGCAGTGTGCAGTCCTACACTGTAAAGCTTAGCTCATTTTAGTTTTAGAATATTGCAATCATTGAAATTTCTGAATGATATGAAATTGCTATGGTGTGTTACCCTAATAATTACAATTGTGATGAGAATAAAGGACGTAGACTAGGCAGCTGGCAATGTTTCCTGTGAATGTTAAATGAGCTGTGCAGTAAACAATAAATACAGTGTGTAGACAGTCATATAAAAATGATATAGTATAAACTCATGTCTTGTTCATTCTGCAATGTAACTTACTGGAAACAACAATTATGATAGTTCTAAACGCATAAAAAGGAATTCTTGAAGCCAGACAACAGAAGTCAAGGTGGCATATGATGAATTAGACAATATTAGCTTCATCATGGTCTGTAACAAAAATAATATACAAAGCTTTCCCAGAATCCTTCAGTAGTTTAAAATCCCCCCCCCCCCCCCGTAAAAATAGACTTAATGCCTCTTTACATCAGTTGTCGAAGCCAGGGTCTAGTGGTCCAGCAGAGATGGATTACCAGCTATATTTTTTAGGGATTAATTTGGTTAGAGTTATTATGGTTTATTACTGAACCAAACATGAAAAATGTATCTAAATCATTGTGAACAGGAGGCATTTAATAAGTGTCAACTATTTCCTTTTTTATATTGGTGTGCCAAACTGTTTCACTAAAACAGATAAATCAATTTTAAATGTCCATAATTATATATTTCTTCCATATTTTATGTTATAATGTAGGGTGACACAGACCCTTGTTTTGTCTGGGTGGTCTGTGGCCAAAGCTAAGGGAAATTCTGCAAATAAGGACATGTAGCTGTCTCAGAGGAACAATGAGAACACTCAGAATTAGGGACTGTCCCTATCAAATAGGGACAGTTGGGAGATCTGCTTTAAACAATAATCTACTACATGGCTGCAGTGTAAATCTACTACATGGCTGCAGTGTAAATCTACTACATGGCTGCAGTGTAAATCTACTACATGGCTGCAGAGTAAATCTACTACATGGCTGCAGAGTAAATCTACTACATGGCTGCAGAGTAAATCTACTACATGGCTGCAGTGTAAATCTACTACATGGCTGCAGAGTAAATCTACTACATGGCTGCAGAGTAAATCTACTACATGGCTGTAGTGTAAAACTACTACATGGCTGCAGTGTAAATCTACTACATGGCTGCAGTGTAAATCTACTACATGGCTTCAGTGTAAATCTACTACATGGCTGTTATAAAGTGTAAATATGTTTGCTGTATTTTATATTTATATAAAGCATTATTTGTAAATGGCTGAAATGAGAAAGCAAAACAGATTGACAATTATTCTAAGAAGATAAGAAGGAAGAAATTAACAAACTTTAATCATGTCGACTCAGAAATTTGTTGAGCCTGGATTAATTTGAGTTGGTGAATTTGATCTCCCAAATCCTAGGTTTAGGGTGTTTCTAAACAGATACCATCCATAGAAATCCTTTCACTTTTTCTTTTCTCTTAGTTGATCTATTCTCATTCATTTAGCGCTTGGTTTATAAATGTGTTTTGTACATTTTGTCCTTTACACAGGAGTTGGAGTCAGATTTATTGTGTAATGTTGTTTTATATAACAGCATTATAGTGATGATGAAGGAACACAGTCTGCTCAATTTGCCTCATAGTGGAATCATTAAAATTGCGCAATCTGACTCACACATTTGTCTAATGGGTGTCATTTCTGTGCTTCGTATTGTAAAGAAAACAGTCTGGAGGGATCATGCTGTAGGCGTTTGTATCATTACATAATGAGCTTTATTACTTTGCTGTTTACAGACAAAACATAAATAAGACAGATGGGTCCCTATGTGAAGTGGGCAGCGATAACCACTCTGCGCCGCCTGCTTTTGTCTTTCAGAGAATTGCACTTTGTTGCCACAGATCAGATTAACCACTTAGTAGCTAGAGAAGGCATATTGCATAACTATACATTTCAGCTGTCTTTGGTAGCCAAAGGGTCTAAACTAAATGGATATTAAAGAGTTCTGTTTATTTTCATTTAGGAACTAAGAATAAGGGCACAATTTGGAGAAAAGCTTGCTGGTTGATAAAGGAAGTCATATGCCATTGTATTCCTTATAATTAAGGAACAGAATCAACAAATATATTTTTTTTATATATAATCTGGTCATTAATTTGTCAAAAACAAATACCATACTGGTGAAACAAATAATTACAGGTTAAGGGCTACATTTATCAAGCTGCGAATGCGCGAGGGAACCTGCAGAAAATAGTTAGGAAACAGCTGTCATCAGACCACTGCTTCCAAGCTTTTGTGCCAGTATTAAAATCACCCCGGACACATTCGACCATGGTGATTGATAGCCATTGGATTAGCCTGAGAAGGGGGAAGCATTGCATAAGTGATCCCAGGCGAACACGTTCGCGTGGGATGAACATTGTCCATATGGGCTTTATTAAATAGGGCCCTATGTTGTTGTTTTTTTTTGTTTTTTTTAAATTCCTTTTATTGGAAAGATATAGCTTAAATTCCTTCACAAAGTTACAGTTGATCACAGCAATTAAAGGAGTAAGCATAAATAAAGGGATATCTCCAAAGGAGAAAGTGAGTTGGAATGTGTTGCAGTCATCGGATTTGAAACGAGTGGATATTTTTTACAAATACATTCAATTCACAAAGTAAAACATCAAATAATATGTTAATAATGTGTTTTCAATATACTACAGGGTGAATTGAATTTTTAAATGACTCTTTTGTTTGTTTTGTTGCATTTCCCATACTGTTCCAACTTTATCGGAATTGGGGTTGTATACATATATATGTACATATGTGTGTGGGTGCACATACATTTTTACACATACATGCATGTATATATATATATATATATATATATATATATATATATATATATATTATTTTACATCAAGGCTAGCACCCTACAGTAAATAATATATTCAATTAGAATTAATGCAATATATAATAAATATATATGCTGAATGCACAGGACAAGGGTTCCCTCCAGTAACTAGATCCCAATCAAATATTAAGCCAAAAAGATACAGTGCCCAACACTCTATGTAAAGAAACATATCAAGAGTGATTATAACATAGTGGGGAAAAAATATTTATTCATAAATACAAGTGAATAAAGATGCAAATGTTAAAACCAATTAGACTGGGAGTCCCCAGTTATATTAAAAACAAGACGTCAGTCCACATATTAGGAGCTTTTCATAAGTGGTTATGCATGCATGAAAGCAGTAAGCATATTGGCAGCAAAGCAAGGTAAATGTTGACTCCTGTATATGCCAAAACTTGGTAATTCCCAGTGTCTTGTAATGTAAGATATTGATATAAGTGCATATATGTCACTCTTTTATTCCAAGCTTGATGAATCTCAAAGGCTCTGATAATGCAAGACAAAGCAAGCAATGTAATCCAAGCAGCCTATAGCAAGTGGTCAAAAAGAGCAGTCAAACAAATAAGCCACGTATTGTGAAAATATGTAACATGATCTGATGGAATGCAATGATGAACCGACACTTTAGGATAAGCTCCACCAGATTCAAACTTCAATGTAGCGTAGACATCAATTATAAGCAGTGTCAGCTCATGGAGCGTTCTCACCCATGATTTGTGATTGGTAATGCGCATAAGCTGGGAAGACCCTCCTTCTTTCAGGTACTATTGGCCACTTCCAAAGTTCAGTCTCCGGGTGAGCTAATAGACACTTGAATCCACCAAGTTGGCGTCTGACGTCATACCAAAATATGCTCATTTCGGGCTCCACCCTTTAACTGGGCCTGATTCGTGTGAGATGCTACTCTATTATTTAATGATAGTCCCCTCAATTCTAGTGCCATCTACTGATCGGTAGAGGAATATACATGTCACTTTATTAGAATAGTCCAAGAATGTATTGCCGCATACAGTCACATGCGTTAACCTTATGTCCATTGTTTATATTGTATGCACAATACTATGTGACATCTTTGGGTGCATTGGTACATATGTTTTCAAATCCCTTAAAAAATTATAGTTACATATACTTCATTATGATAATTGTTCATGTAAAATAAATGCAATACAACATCTTTTAATAAATGGGTGAATATAATTCCGAGTACATTTAGAAAAGTAGAAACATAGAAGATATAAATGAGCTAACCCTACAGGATAGATCATATCCTCACATGAGGGATCATAATGTCTAATTTTTCCACAAACTGAAATTTCAGTTGACTTTTATTATGTCCAAGTAAAGTAAAGTGATAGGCCACTGGGGCATGGGGATCCAGTTACCTATAACTGTTTAAGGTTGCTAATTCCTATGTTTTATACATGTATTAGTATCTCCTACATAAGCTAGGCCACATGGGCACTTGATCACATAAAAAACATATTGGGAGTCACATGTGTAGTGTCCCTTTATTGGAAAACATTTACCTGATCTTGGATGTGTAACTGTTATTGTCTCCCTATCCAGTTCCTCCCCTCTTGTACATGAGCCAGCATCTGCTTTCACTAATTTGTCATGTAAAGTCTGATTTCTCTTATATGAAAAAAGGGAGAAGTTCTTGAAGGTGTTAGCCAGTATCCTATCCCCAGAATGTATTGACCAATGTATTTTCAAGATTCTCTTGAGGGGTCCAACATGGTAACCATATTATATGACAAAATTAATTGTCTCCAAAGTGTTCTTTTCTTTTTTTTAGTCCTTAAAAGTTCTGGCCATGATATTTGATCTACTCTATGTTTGTGCTCTTCAAGCAGCATCGGGGGATATCCTCTAGTTTCAAATCTCTTAAAGAAATCAATTAAATTGTTGGTTTAATTTAGTCTCATCAATTCTTTTTGCCCTAAGTAATTAACCAAAAAGAAAACTTTTCAGAGCTTGAGGGGCATGAAAGCTAGAAAATTCCAATAGGTTATTCCTATCAGTTGGTTTTCTGAAAACATCAATTAACAAACTATTTTCATGGACTGTTATCATTGTGTCCAAAAATCAATGTGAATTGGGATAATAATTAATTGTAAATTGGAGATTTATATCAAATGTATTTAATTTCATAAAAAAATATCAATTAAGGACTGTTGGTTCCCTGTCCATATCATAAACACATCATCGACATATTGCTTCCAAAATCTACAGTAGATCTTAAAAACTGAATAAGTATAAAGAATTTTGTGTTTAAAATTGTGTACATACAAAGTCACATAATTGGGGGCCATGTTGGCCCCTATAGCCATGTCTTTAACCTGTAAATAAAAAGAAACCTAAAAAAATATAAAAAACACTGTTTCTAATAGATCCAAAGTAAACATACACTCTCTAGGGGAATAGAGTCTCCCATAGTCCAGATAGTCCCGGATACATTGTAATCCTACTTTATGAGGAATAGAGGTATATAAATTCTTAGGGGTCAATTTATTATTGTGCGGACGGACATGATATGATGTAGCGTATCATGTCCGCTGCACATCGACAAATGCCAACAGCATATGCTGTCGGCATTAATCATTACACCAACAGTTCTTGTGAACTGCTGGTGCAATACTGCCCCCCTGCAGATTCGTGGCCTACCGGCTGCTAGTAGGGAGTGTCAATCAACCCAATCGTATTTGATCGGGTTGATTTCTGTCCGCTGCCTTAGAGCAGGTGGACAGGTTATGGAGCAGTGGTCTTCATAACTTCTGTCTCCGGCAAGCATGAGGCATCAAGCTCCATACAGAGCTTGATAAATTGACCCCTTGATGTACAAAGTAACTAAAAAGGAATTGTCTGGGATTTGCAGGCTCTCAATATTTCTTAGGAAATCCAATGTATCTTCCAAATAAGAGGGGACATTATCCAAAAGGGGGCATAATAATTTATCAAGAAAAATAGATACAGGCTGAAATATGGAATTCCTGCTTGGGTTCCTGCTGGTGGGTTTTCTAAATAATTATGTATTTTTTGGTAAACAATAAAATACAGGTAGTACTGAATCTCTTTGTGTTAGAAAATCTGCTTGTCTTTAGTAATAATACAATCCTCCAATGCCCCTCATTATGGTCTTTAGATGAATTTGGAACTTCTCTTTTGGATTAAGAGTATTTTTTTTCTCAGTTTCAACAGTATCTAATTGACCATATACCTCAGCTAAGTATTTTGATTTATCAATAATTACCAGAGTAAGCATAATTTTGGTGCTTCTTGTGATTGATTAAGGAATGCCATAATGAAAAAGGAAAAAAGATGCTAAATCCCAACTGGAGCACATATTACACACAATTTTACATCAAGGATAGCACCCTACAGTAAATAATATGCTCAATAAGAATTAATACAATATATAATAAATGTATATGCTGAATGCACAGGACAAGGGTTCCCTCCAGTAACTAGAGCCCAATCAAATATTAAACCAAAAAGATACAGTGTCCCTGCACTCTATGTAAAGAAACATCAAGAATGCATATCACAAATAGAGTGAGTATAATGTAGTGAAAAAAATATTCAGAAATAAAAGTGAATAAAGATGCATATGTTAAAACCAATTAGAATGTGAGTCCCCAATCATATTAAAAACAAGACACTCCACATATTTTTTTAAAAAAATTGTATTTATTTCTTCAACAACATGGGATAATGTCAAAAAGAATGCACATAGAGAGAATAATAACAGAAAAAGATAAAATACATTACATGCTCATTACATGCCAAATCCTACAACTGAAACACCACACAGGGTGTTTAAAACAAGGAATTTACCAGGTACTAGAGAGAATAGAATTTATCCAATTAAATAGAGATAGTACCTTAAATATACTCTATATTTCTAAATCACATTGTTGAAGTTTTTCTAATAGGACACATAAACAAAAGAGGCAAACAGACAAACAAACACATATTTTGAACAGTAATAGGGGATTCAAAAGTTCTAATATATTGTAATTGAATACAAGTTGAATAATGAAGCTACACATTTTAGAAAATAATCCTGTATCTCTTTCTCAACTGCACTATTTATTTCAAATTGCTCTAAAATTGCTTTGTTCTGCACATTTTTCAAAAAAAGAGTAAACTTTGGGCTGTTTTTATCTTTCCATGAGGAAAAGATTATATTTTGTGCATTCATTATAGCAAAGTTGATAAATACAGACTCCTCCCTTTCACAGGCTTCATCTCTGAGAAAAAGTATCTCTTCCTTGCTAAAAACAATTATTCACTTCAATATCTTGGATAGCCAATATATAATTTTGCCCCAAAAAACTCTTACTTTCGGGCAATCCCAAAGACAGTTAATTAAATCAGCTAGCGGAGAGCTACATCTAGAACACTTATACTCAGAGTTATTTCTCCATTTCCCTAAATGAAATGGTGTTATATAAGTCCTATTAATCAATTTTATATGTGACTCTCGCCACGATAACTGAGGTGTTGCCCGCCATGCACTAAGTATACTTTTACTTACTATGTTGACATTCAATGTTGGGAACTCAACATTCCACTTATGCACAATATCCTCCAGATTTTTGTTCCCCTTCCATTTTTAGTACAAGGTTATACCAACCTGAGATAGAAGCTCTGCCTTGCTTAAATAGGTCAATACCAGCATAAATTCCTTCCCAATTTTTAAAGAAAGATCCTAAATTAATTGAATTTAAAAGATGCCTTACTTGAAAGAAGCCAAACATATCACAATTTGGTAAATTAAACATATTTTTAAGATCAGTAAAGGATCAAACCGCTAGAGTTGCGTTATCAATAAATTGTGAGAAAAATTCCAGGCCCTTAGATTTCCATATCCAAAATATTATAGAGTCAAATCCGGGGGAATAGAGGGTTCCCTTTAATAGGTAAGAATTTAGAGCTATGAATATCTACATTTAGACTTTTACAGAATCTTTGCCAAGCAATTATAGGATTTCTAAAAGTGATAAGATATTTCAGGTCAGGTGGCCATGCTTTAACATCTATATGTAATAATGCCTTGAAAACAAAGGGTTTAAAATAGGGTAGTTCAATCTCTTTAATACATAGCCGTGGCAGCTCCAATAACCATTCTGGAACAATTTTCATGTGACAAGTTAAATTATATTTCTGAAATGCAGACAGGCCCAAGCCTGCATATTCCTTGAGCTGTGAAAGTCTATATAATGAGAGCCTGGGCTTACCTGTACCCCAGAAAAAATTTCTAAGCATTTCGTTCAAGATCTTGATATCCTGATTTTTTAAAAATAAGGCTAAATTCTGCATGATATATAATAGTTTTGGTAAAGTTATCATCTTTATCAGATTGATTTTCACGGCTAGAGACAATGGTAACGTTGACCATTTCTTAATATCTGCCCTTATTTTATGGAATAAATTACAAAAATTGATCTTATACCACTCCTCTGGATTCTTGCTTACATTGATTCCGATATATTTTAATTGTTTAACAATTCTGAAAGGTAATTCGATCCTCAATTCCTTTTTTTTATATATCCACAAAAATTCGGATTTTAACGCGTTAACAGCGTACCCTGAAAAAGAGCCGAAATTTTTTAAAATATTCAAAAGTTTAGGGACATTTTCATTGATGTCACTTAGGAATACTAATAAATCATCAGCATAGAAGACTATTCGCGAAATGTCTTTACCTACAGGGATCCCTTTTATCTCTTCACATAATAACACAGCCAAGAGTTCTATACTCAAATTAAAGAGTAAGGGGGAAAGTGGACACCCTTGACGAGTTCCCCTAAATAACTGAAATGGAGCAGTGCATGCCCCATTAATAATAAGAGCAGACAGAGGATTATTATGTAATGCACGAATGTAACCCAAAAAAGGGCCTTTACACCCAAAACGGGTAAGTGACTCATAAAGATGCTCCCAGTTAATAGAATAGAAAGCTTTTCCTGCGTCTAATGCAAGTATGGCTTTATCCTCTTTAATACATGTCCCTTTTATCCTTTCCAAGTTATAATGATCAAGTACAAGTAATAATCTACGTAAATTTGTGAATGATGAGCGCCCCTTTATGAATCCCGTCTGATCATTGTGAATCAAATTTGAGATAAATTTCTGTAATCTAGATGTGATTATACTAGCAAACATCTTATAGTCCGCGTTGAGTAATGATATGGGGCGATATGAATCCAGACTTTACGGATTTTTATCTTTTTTTAAAATTAAGGTAACAAGTGAGCTTGCAAAATTTTTGGACATGGAACTATTTTGAGTGAAATATATATTGAATAATTTTTGTAATGGTGGCACCAGATCTGAAGTTAAAATTTTATAATACTCAATGGGAAGACCATCAGGCCGGCTGCTTTATTACATTTACCTGTCTGAATTGCCTTGACAATCTCTTCTTGCGAAATAGGTTTATTTAATTCAAACAGATGCTCATGTGATAGTTGAGATAAGAAACATCTATTCCAGAAGGAATTCTTATTCTGTATATTTATTTCCTTAGCAAGGGACAGTTTTTGATAATATGCAAAAAATTATTTGCTTATATCTTCAGACTGAGTTAAGCTCCTATTACCTATTTGAATTTTTTAAATAGTATTCGATCCACGAGCTTGCTTGTTAAATTGGCAAGATATTTCCCTATTTTACCCCCGTATTTATATAATCTGTCGTTCGTTCTTAAACTATCTACTGTAGCATTTAGCTGCAAAAAAATGTCCCTTTCTTCCCTAGCTTGCATGTATTTTGCCCAATTTGTTAGAGTGGATTCACCTATATAATGGTTAAATGCTCTACTTAGCTGATTAGATAGTTGGAGATCTCTGGTGGATTTCTTTTTATGCATTTTAATGAGAAAAGCTTTTATTTCCTCCCTGAGAACAGCTTTTGATGCCTCCCAATATATTTAAAAAATTTTAACTGAGTTTTCATTCTGTGCCAGAAACTTACGCCAGGTATCCGTTAACCAATTTTTGAATTTGACATTTAAATATAAGTATTTTGGGAAAATAAATACATTAGGATTTTTATTAGATAAGCCAAATTGTATAGAAAGTGAAAATGGTGCATGATCCGATAGACACGATTATAAGAAATATCTGATCTAGCCTGGCCTGTAAGCTTGATAAAATGACTGCTGCAGCATTGAGTTAATGGGTTTATAGCCCACAACTACTCAGGCATGCACTCTGAGATGTACAAGTCCACCCCCAAATCCCTATTGGCCACCCAGACTCTATTTGAGATTCCTGTTCTAGATAAGATGAACAAATGGTGCATACTTGTTTTCCTAAAAACATTATAAACGTGCATGTATTCTTATTCTGCACATTCACAGTATCCCTTGTTTTCTGCTTTTTAAACATATAACTAACGATCCTAGAAAAAAAATATTTTATACTATTTTGTCTCTGCATTTATTCATAGGAAATTTACCAATTGGATTTTATTGCCTGTTTGAAGATGGTAATTGTGGATGGACTTTAGATGCGCTAACTCCTGCATGGCAGATAGGGACTCTAAAAAATATAAAAGGTAGGTGCAACACTGTGTAAATATTGAAACTACTTACATCACTGTCAAATAATGTAAAACCCTTGGTTTCTATGTTAGTTCTGCAAAGCAAAAGATAAATATAAATTACAATGAGAATTTGTGCATCTGTGAACGGACAGAAGAGAATGTTCTCATTTTTTGCTGGTGGCTAAGGGAAGAAGTAATTTGTTTCAGAGAGGACCTGATACAACGGTCTGTATTCTATTATCTGTGAAAAGATGGTGACTTTATTTTCTTATTCATAACCGTCAATACAATGTAATATATGTGTGTTACTTTTCACATAAGTATAACTTATTTTATGCATTTTTTTATGAGTAATGTTAATACTTAGTGACAAAAGAATATTAGTTTAATGGATTGAGAAACCCTGGCTTGTTACAAAACAAACAAATTGAAAATACAAACATTTATCTTCAGTTTATATTTAGCCTAATCCATTAAAATCTCTGGGTGCTGTGGATGAGTGCATGTTTTTTACCTTCATTTAAAACAATGAAGTGAGAAAAATGATCTGTACCTATCTATCTATCTATCTACCTATCATCTTTCTTTCTATCTATCTATCTTTCTATCTATCTATCTATCTATCTATCTATCTTTCATCTATCTATCATCACCTCTCTATCTGTTTATCTACCTATCTCTATCTATCTATCTATCTATCTATCTATCTATCTATCTATCTATCTATCTGTCTATCTATTATCTATCTTTCTATCTATATATTATCTATCTTTCTATCTATCATCTATCTATCTATCTATCTAAACATATATTTGTTTTCTATTTTTGAGGACATTTCATGTGCATAGAATATTTCATTATTGAAATGATAGTTTAAAATGCAATATACATCATAATTTATTTTGCTGCCTTTTGCTGTAAAATACATTGGACAATTGTGTTTGTTACACTTTCTCACAGGGGGATTGAATTAATATTGGTATCTACATTTCTGTGAACTTGTGTTTTTACTTCATCTTCCTAACCTTGTCTTTCATAGTTATTTGCATTAACAGTATTTTGTATATATAAATAAATATTTATATAAAGCTACTAGATTTAGATTAAAAAGGTAAATTTGTATGGTTGTTTAAATACCTGTTTCATAAATGGCTATTAATTAACTAAGCTGAATCAGTGCTAACCCCCCTTTAGGGCAGGGCTACCCCAATCTATTTTTTAACTGCTCATGTGCAAACATGCTCAAATTCTATATATGTGCATTAGTTTGTGATTGGTTAGCGAGGGTCCTTTTGTTCTGCCGGACAGGGAAATAGGTGAAAACACATGCAGCAATGTATTCATTTAACAGAATAAAGATGCAGTATTGATTAAAAAAATCTTCTTAAATATCGTGCAACTTACAATTTGTGTTCAATGTCCCTTTTAATTATGCGCAGTAAAACACTTAGGGCTAGATTACAAGTGTCCTGCTAACTAACATGCATATAACAAGTTGAAAGTAAACGCGACTACACTAAATTTACGTGACCGAAGTACTCGCGTAAAGGGTTATGGCTAAATAAAAAGTTGCACCCAACACAACATAATACATTAATTTAAAGTGTTACACTCATACATGCATTAATAAAGCATGATTCATATCCATATTTTAAAAAAAGAGTTAAAAGGTATATGATATATGACAAGGTACTTGCATGGAAAGGGCTATAATGGATATATACATACAGTACATATGCATGTCTAAATATGTGTATGTATGTACAGTATATATACATATTAATACATGTGTATTTATGTATTTCTATGTGTATATATGCATATACATAAATATATACACATATAAACACACACACACACATATATATATATATATATATATATATATATATATATAAACACACATATATATATATATATATATATATATATATATACACATACACATACATACACTCTTTGGAGCTCTTCTCACTCAAATACCTGAAAACATGAAAACTATTTAATAATGTGTTTTACTGTATATGTACTGTAAATATTTTACATTCCAATGTTCTTCACATAGAGGAAAATGCTCTATTTATTTTTAAATAGATTTGTCTTGGATTTGCTATGCTTTATCTCATTTGATAAAGGAACCGGTTCAGTTCCAAAGTGCTGTGAGCTTTTAACTTGGACATTAAAAGTTAAAGGAATAGTCTAGTCAAAATTAAACTTTCATGATTCAGGTAGAGCAGTAATTTTAAGCAACATTCTAATTTACTCCTATTATCAATTTTTTTTTCATTCTCCTGGTATCTTTATTTGAAAAAGCAAGAACGAGCCAGCCCATTTTTGGTTCAGTACCTGGGTAGCGCTTACTGATTGGTGTCTAAATGTAGCCACCAATCAGCAAGCATTACCCAGGTGCTGAACCAATAATTGGCCAGCTCCTAAGTTTACATTCTTGCTTTTTCAAATAAAGATTTCAAAATTTCTGCTCAATCTGAATCATGAAAGTTTAATTTAGACTAGACTATTCTTTTAAGTTTTATGAAAGCAGTTCAGTGAGTGCTTTTCTACAACAGTGGTATATATATATACTGTATGTATATATATATATATATATATATATTTATATTTATAACTCCAACGAAAACAGAAACAAACCAGGATTTCTTCACATGCAAAAGTCAAGTTTATTGACGTTTCGGGGACTTGTGCTCCCCTTCTTCAGAACAACAGTGTACACACACAAACGTGCTTAAATACAGTGAACAAAACATACAGTTACCTCCTTCTTCCTGTCAAAAAAGCACCAAAAGATACATCATATCCGGTATAGTATAGAGTGAACTCGGAAGTTAACAATCATCACTTCCGGTATTAGTGTACATCAAACTTTGAATTATAAAAGTAACAAATTAAATACATGTTGGATGTTCTAATTCCCTTGAGCGGGTTAACATCATGTTAATCAAAGTACCAGTGTTGAATATCACATCACATAGTGCCCAAACTTATTGTGATACTATAGTGTTTATTACATCCTGTATGACCTCACTTCCTGTGTATTATCGCTACAATAGTGCATATGTTTACTAAAGGGAAAAATCACATAAGCATCCAAGCTATACCAGGATGGTGTATACCAAAAAACAAGTGACGAAGCATAAAATAAACTGAAAAACAAACTTAATGTGGTAAGTATATATCAAAATTGTCAAAAACAACAAAAAAGGGAAAATTCGATTAAAATAGAGGATGGACAGCAGACTTTTGAAGGAGGTCAAAATAGAGGATAATGATTTATTGGTAGTATTAGACGTTAATAGTCTTTATACCATTATTCCCCATAGAGTTGGTCTTGACATCATGAAGGAGCTTCTAGTGGCCTCTGATAAATATGTAGGTCCACCAATAGAATTTGTGGTACAATTGGCTGAGTTTTGTTTAACTAAAAAATATTTCAAATTTGAGAAATCCTTTTTTCTCTAAATAGCAGGCACTGCAATGGCGTCGAACATGGCCCCATCGTATGCCAATCTATTTATGACAGGTTTCGAAAATCACTATCTATGGTCTAAAGATGTACCTCAGGTAATATTTTACAAGAGGTACATCGAGGAAATTTTGTTGATCTGGAGGGGGAGCCCTGAGAAATTACAGGAGTGGTTTCAGGAATTCAATAGTACTGACACTACTGTCAGGTTTAAAATGTTGTTCAGTGTATATCAGATTGAATTTCTGGATCTACTAATCACTAAAGGACAGATGGGATTGGAGACAACTTTGTACTCCAAACCCACAGACCGTAACTCCCTACTGATGCCCAACAGTTGCCACGCATCTTCCCTTGTTAAAGGCATCATTAAATTGCAGTATATTAGAGCCATTAGAAACAACTCTAACAGAGAGAAGGAGGATTCACAGGTACGGGAGATGCAAGACAAATTTGCTCAAAGAGGATAATCATCCATAGTTCTGGAAGTGGTTAAAGAACAAACTAAGAATGCCACACAAGAAACATTACTACACAAGAAGATGAAGCAGCCAAACTGAGACAACAACATTATCTTTACAACAACCTATGCCCCTAACACCTTTTCAAGTTGGACAATCCATTAGAGAACATTGGCATATTCTACTCTCGGATCCAAAACTGAAATTTGCTAAGGACACATGCCCTATTGTTGGATACAGACGTAATACCAATCTATTAGATCTGCTGGTTATCTCAGATCTCACTAGATGTTACACAAATGAGGATCAAAGAACCATACGCAAAGGATGCTTTTGGTGCCCCAATTGTAAAACATGTAACGCCATGATAGCCACCAAGAAATTCAACCATCCGCATGGCAATCAAAATATACCATCAACCATTCAATTACGTGTACCACGACACGTTATATACATGATTATTTGTCCATGTGGCCTACATTATGTAGGGAAGAAGCAAGGAACTATTCGTGAAAGAATGGCTAACCATCGAGCCTCAATCAGATTGGCCGTAAAGAAAGGGAAATCTGACCAGCCAGTGGCACGGCACTGGCTAGTGACAAAACATCCAGCTGCTGCCATCAAAATTATTCTCATCGACCATATTCCCAAATCACCTAGAGGTGGAGACAGGAATAAGCTGCTACTAAAGAGGGAAGCAGAATGGATGTTCCGATTGGACACCATACACCCCAAGGGACTTAAATCATTACCTGATTTTGGAGCATTATCTTAATGTGGCTAAGTGTTTTCGCTACATGGGAAACCAGCGGGTTGTGGATGGGAACTGGGTGTAGGTGGTCTTCTGCCTGTCAACGGGATTCTACCTTTCACCACAGTCGTTGGTGACATCAAGGGATGACGTGGATTACTTGTAGTTCACGCTATCTCCTCGATTACCCCCTAGACCTTGATGGGTGGTTCCCTCTATGTGATACACTAGCTTACATCTGGGATAATTGTCTCCAATATATCCCTTGTTATGGTATTTACATGAGTTATGTGGTCAATATGTAACTATGCTAAAAAAGTGGTCAATTTTACCAAACTAAGGCCTAGATTTAGAGTTCGGCGGTAGCCGTCAAAACCAGCGTTAGAGGCTCCTAACGCTGGTTTTGGCCGCCCGCTGGTATTTGGAGTCAGTGATTAAAGGGTCTAACGCTCACTTTACAGCCGCGACTTTTCCATACCGCAGATCCCCCTACGCCATTTGCGTAGCCTATCTTTTCAATGGGATCTTCCTAACGCCGGTATTTAGAGTCGTTTCTGCAGTGAGCGTTAGAGCTCTAACGACAAGATTCCAGCCGCCTGAAAATAGCAGGAGTTAAGAGCTTTCTGGCTAACGCCGGTTCATAAAGCTCTTAACTACTGTACCCTAAAGTACACTAACACCCATAAACTACCTATGTACCCCTAAACCGAGGTCCCCCCACATCGCCGCCACTCGATTAAAATTTTTAACCCCTAATCTGCCGACCGCCACCTACGTTATACTTATGTACCCCTAATCTGCTGCCCCTAACACCGCCGACCCCTGTATTATATCTATTAACCCCTAACTTGCCCCCCACAACGTCGCCGCAAGCTACTTAAAATAATTAACCCCTAATCTTCCGACCGCAAATCGCCGCCACCTACGTTATCCCTATGTACCCCTAATCTGCTACCCCTAACATCGCCGACCCCTATGTTATATTTATTAACCCCTAATCTGCCCCCCTCAACGTCGCCGACACCTACCTACACTTATTAACCCCTAATCTGCCGAGCGGACCTGAGCGCTACTATAATAAAGTTATTAACCCCTAATCCGCCTCACTAACCCTATCATAAATAGTATTAACCCCTAATCTGCCCTCCCTAACATCGCCGACACCTAACTTCAATTATTAACCCCTAATCTGCCGACCGGAGCTCACCGCTATTCTAATAAATGTATTAACCCCTAAAGCTAAGTCTAACCCTAACACTAACACCCCCCTAAGTTAAATATAATTTTTATCTAACGAAATAAATTAACTCTTATTAAATAAATAATTCCTATTTAAAGCTAAATACTTACCTGTAAAATAAACCCTAATATAGCTACAATATAAATTATAATTATATTATAGCTATTTTAGGATTAATATTTATTTTACAGGCAACTTTGTAATTATTTTAACCAGGTACAATAGCTATTAAATAGTTAAGAACTAAATAAATACAATTAAATAAACTATCTAAAGTACAAAAAATAAAAAAGAACTAAGTTACAGAAAATAATAAAATATTTACAAACATAAGAAAAATATTACAACAATTTTAAACTAATTACACCTACTCTAAGCCCCCTAATAAAATAACAAAGCCCCCCAAAATAAAAAATTCCCTACCCTATTCTAAAATACAAATATTACAAGCTCTTTTACCTTACCAGCCCTGAACAGGGCCCTTTGCGGGGCATGCCCCAAGAATTTCAGCTCTTTTGCCTGTAAAAAAAAACATACAATACCCAAGCCCCCCAACATTACAACCCACCACCCACATACCCCTAATCTAACCCAAACCCCCCTTAAATAAACCTAACACTACCCCCCTGATGATCTTCCTACCTTGTCTTCACCATGCCAGGTTCACCGATCCGTCCTGGCTCCAAGATCTTCATCCAACCCAAGCGGGGGCTAGACATCCACTGAAGAAGTCCAGAAGAGGGTCCAAAGTCTTCCTCCTATACGGCAAGAAGAGGACATCCGGACCGGCAAACATCTTCTCCAAGCGGCATCTTCTATCTTCTTCCATCCGATGACGACCGGCTCCATCTTGAAGACCTCCAGCGCGGATCCATCCTCTTCTTCCGACGACTAGACGACGAATGACGGTTCCTTTAAGGGACGTCATCCAAGATGGCGTCCCTCGAATTCCGATTGGCTGATAGGATTCTATCAGCCAATCGGAATTAAGGTAGGAATTTTCTGATTGGCTGATGGAATCAGCCAATCAGAATATAGTTCAATCCGATTGGCTGATCCAATCAGCCAATCAGATTGAGCTCGCATTCTATTGGCTGATCGGAACAGCCAATAGAATGCGAGCTCAATCTGATTAGGTAACTATTAAATAGTTCTTAACTATTTAATAGCTATTGTACCTGGTTAAAATAATTACAAAGTTGCCTGTAAAATAAATATTAATCCTAAAATAGCTATAATATAATTATAATTTATATTGTAGCTATATTAGGATTTATTTTACAGGTAAGTATTTAGCTTTAAATAGGAATCATTTATTTAATAAGAGTTAATTTATTTCGTTAGATAAAAATTATATTTAACTTAGGGGGGTGTTAGTGTTAGGGTTAGACTTAGCTTTAGGGGTTAATACATTTATTAGAATAGCGGTGAGCTCCGGTCGGCAGATTAGGGGTTAATAATTGAAGGTAGGTGTCGGCGATGTTAGGGAGGGCAGATTAGGGGTTAATACTATTTATGATAGGGTTAGTGAGGCGGATTAGGGGTTAATAACTTTATTATAGTAGCGCTCAGGTCCGCTCGGCAGATTAGGAGTTAATAAGTGTAGGCAGGTGTCGGCGACGTTGTGGGGGGCAGATTAGGGGTTAATAAATATAACATAGGGGTCGGCGATGTTAGGGCAGCAGATTAGGGGTACATAGGGATAACGTAGGTGGCGGCGGTTTACGGAGCGGCAGATTAGGGGTTAAAAGTGTAATGCAGGGGTCAGCGATAGCGGGGGCGGCAGATTAGGGGTTAATAAGTGTAAGGTTAGGGGTGTTTAGACTCGGGGTACATGTTAGAGTGTTAGGTGCAGACGTAGGAAGTGTTTCCCCATAGGAAACAATGGGGCTGCGTTAAGAGCTGAACGCTGCTTTTTTGCAGGTGTTAGGTTTTTTTTCAGCTCAAACTGCCCCATTGTTTCCTATGGGAGAATCGTGCACGAGCACGTTTTTGATGCCGGCCGCGTCCGTAAGCAACTCTGGTATCGAGAGTTGCATTTGCGGTAAATATGCTCTACGCTCCTTTTTTGGAGCCTAACGCAGCATTTGTTTGAACTCTCGATACCAGAGTTAAATTTATGGTGCGGCCAGAAAAAAACCCGCGGAGCGTTAACAGCCCTTTTACCGCCGAACTCCAAATCTAGGCCTAAGTATTATTAATATAATATTGCTGGAAGATATTTGTCTAGTAGATCTTGTTGCCCTGTATATTTCTGAATGTACGAGTTCTTACATCTAATTCTGCTGTCCATCCTCTATTTTAATCAAATTTTCCCTTTTTTGTTGTTTTTGACAATTTTGATATATACTTACCACATTAAGTTTGTTTTTCAGTTTATTTTATGCTTAGTCACTTGTTTTTTGGTATACACCGTCCTGGTATAGCTTGGATACTTATGTGATTTTTCACATTAGTAAATATATGCACTATTGTAGCGATAATACACCGGAAGGGACGTCATACAGGATGTATTTCCGGCTGAACCGGAACTGGAAGTGATGTAACTTCCGTTTTTTACGGACAGGAGCAATAAACACTATAGTATCACGATAGGTTTGGGCACTATATGATGTGATATTCAACACTGGTACTTTGATTAACATGATGTTAACCCGCTCAAGGGAATTAGAACATCCAACATGTATTTAATTTGTTACTTTTATAATTCAATGTTTGATGTACACTAATACCGGAAGTGATGATTGTTAGCTTCCGAGTTCACTCTATACTATACCGGATATGATGTATCTTTTGGCGCTTTTTTGACAGGAAGAAGGAGGTAACTGTTTGTTTTGTTCACTGTATTTAAGCACGTTTGTGTGTGTACACTGTTGTTCTGAAGACGGGGAGCACAAGTCCCCGAAACGTCAATAAACTTGACTTATGCATATGAAGAAATCCTGGCTTGTTTTTGTTGGAGTTATTATATTCACACTGAACAACCGGGTAGTTGACCCTAGGAGGGCGGATTCACATTTTGACTCTTTTATATATATATATATATATATATATATATATATATATATATATATATATATATATATATATATATATATATATATATATATATATAGGACAGGTATAGATATATATTTTACAAGGAATACAACATATATTATATATATATATATATATATATATTATATTATATATATATATATATATATATATATATATATATATATATATATATATATATATATATATATATATATATATATATATATATAAATTTTAAAATAAATAGGACACTTCTATGTGAAAAACATTGGAGTGTAAAATATTCATAACTACTTTCAGGTTAGCTCTGTAAGTTGAACTCAGTGTTGGTTAGCGCATGAACAATAAGTGTTAGTTTTTTCAGATTGCTCTCTATGGGGAGAAGTCAACATGGTCACAATATTCGAAGTCCTCAAGGTAGCGCGTGTCAGTTTTCACTCACAGTTTACCTTATCAAAACACTAGCATTTTGGATTTTATCATGTAAAATATTTAACCATCAAACTATAAGATACATTAATAATTTTTATTTCACAGAAGGGTGCCTTAAATGGACAGTGTTCTGTTGTTTTTTCCATATACGTGTTTCTAATGTCTTGTTATACCAGCTACAGTATCAAATGTATGTGATATTGCTCCTTTATATTTATTTTTGTGTTGGAAATAGCTGTTTCTGCGCATAGAAACCAGAAAGATTAGACCTCTCTATCTTATCTTTCTCTGTATGGGGTAGATTGATCAATATCATGTCCTACAGACATCGCTGAATGCCGACAGCATACGCTGTCAGCATTTATCATTGCACAAGCATTTCACCAGAACTGCTTGTGCAATGCCGCCCTTTGCAGATTTGCGGCCATTCGGCCCTTGTTAAATCTACCCCTATAAATTAAGGCTTTTCATCTCTATCCATTTCTTTGTACACAAAAGCCCTGTGCTTAGAGAGAGCAATTGAAAACAAATATTTTAATTCTTAACTCTCCTGTACTGCACTGGGAGTGTGATTTCCTCTGCTGCATTTTGTTTACATAGCCTACACAATTTCAGCAGGCAAAAGCATCAGTTTCAAATGGCAAAATAAAGATAAATAAGCTTTCTTTCATGCAATTAGCAAGAGTCCATGAGCTAGTGACGTATGGGATATACATTCCTACCAGGAGGGGCAAAGTTTCCCAAACCTCAAAATGCCTATAAATACACCCCTCACCACACCCACAAATCAGTTTTACAAACTTTGCCTCCTATGGAGGTGGTGAAGTAAGTTTGTGCTAGATTCTATGTTGATATGCGCTCCGCAGCAGGTTGGAGCCTGGTTTTCCTCTCAGCGTGCAGTGAATGTCAGAGGGATGTGAGGAGAGTATTGCCTATTTGAATTCAATGATCTCCTTCTACGGGGTCTATTTCATAGGTTCTCTGTTATCGGTCGTAGAGATTCATCTCTTACCTCCCTTTTCAGATCGACGATATACTCTTATATATACCATTACCTCTACTGATTCTCGTTTCAGTACTGGTTTGGCTTTCTACTACATGTAGATGAGTGTCCTGGGGTAAGTAAGTCTTATTTTCTGTGACACTCTAAGCTATGGTTGGGCACTTTTATATAAAGTTCTAAATATATGTATTCAAACATTTATTTGCCTTGACTCAGGATGTTCAAACGTTCCTTATTTCAGACAGTCAGTTTCATATTTGGGATAATGCATATGAATAAATCAATTTTTTTCTTACTTTAAAAATTTGACTTTTTTCCCTGTGGGCTGTTAGGCTCGCGGGGGCTGAAAATGCTTCATTTTATTGCGTCATTCTTGGCGCTGACTTTTTTTGCGCAAAAAAAATTTTTGTTTCCGGCGTCATACGTGTCGCCGGAAGTTGTGTCATTTTTGACGGGTTTTTTTTGCGCCAAAAGTGTCGGCGTTCCGGATGTGGCGTCATTTTTGGCGCCAATAGCATTTAGGCGCCAAATAATGTGGGCGTATTTTTTGGCGCTAAAAAATATGGGCGTCACTTTTGTCTCCACATTATTTAAGTCTCATTATTTATTGCTTCTGGTTGCTAGAAGCTTGTTCACTGGCATTTTTTCCCATTCCTGAAACTGTCATTTAAGGAATTTGATCAATTTTGCTTTATATGTTGTTTTTTCTATTACATATTGCAAGATGTCCCAGATTGACACTGAGTCAGAAGATACTTCTGGAAAAACGCTGCCTGGTGCTGGATCTACCAAAGTTAAGTGTATCTGCTGTAAGCTTATGGTATCTGTTCCTCCAGCTGTTGTTTGTAATGAATGTCATGACAAACTTGTTAATGCAGATAATATTTCCTTTAGTAATGTTACATTACCTGTTGCTGTTCCGTCAACATCTAATACTCAGAGTGTTCCTGTTAACATAAGAGA
This sequence comes from Bombina bombina, assembly GCF_027579735.1. NCBI lineage: Eukaryota > Metazoa > Chordata > Amphibia > Anura > Bombinatoridae > Bombina > Bombina bombina. The sequence continues at coordinate 1,175,052,717 of NC_069502.1, forward strand.
TTTTGTTTCTAAATCCATTAAGAAGGCTATGTCTGTTATTCCTCCTTCTAGTAAACGTAAAAGGTCTTTTAAAACTTCTCATTTTTCAGATGAATTTTTAAATGAACATCATCATTTTGATTCTGATAATGGTTCCTCTGGTTCAGAGGATTCTGTCTCAGAGGTTGATGCTGATAAATCTTCATATTTATTCAAAATGGAATTTATTCATTCTGTACTTAAAGAAATTTTAATTGCATTAGAAATAGAGGATTCTGGTCCTCTTGATACTAAATCTAAGTGTTTAAATAAGGTTTTTAAATCTCCTGTAGTTATTCCAGAAGTTTTTCCTGTCCCTGATGCTATTTCTGAAGTAATCTCCAGGGAATGGAATAATTTGGGTAATTCATTTACTCCTTCTAAACGTTTTAAGCAATTATATCCTGTGCCATCTGACAGATTAGAGTTTTGGGACAAAATCCCTAAAGTTGATGGGGCTATCTCTACTCTTGCTAAACGTACTACTATTCCTACGGCAGATAGTACTTCCTTTAAGGATCCTTTAGATAGGAAGATTGAATCCTTTCTAAGAAAAGCTTACTTATGTTCAGGTAATCTTCTTAGACCTGCTATATCTTTAGCGGTTGTTGTTGCAGCTTCAACTTTTTGGTTAGAAGTTTTAGCGCAACAAGTAACAGATCATAATTCTCATAGCATTGTTAATCTTCTTCAACAAGCTAATAACTTTATTTGTGATGCCATCTTTGATATCATTAGAGTTGATGTCAGGTATATGTCTCAAGCTATTTTAGCTAGAAGAGCTTTATGGCTTAAAACTTGGAATGCTGATATGTCTTCTAAGTCAACTTTGCTTTCCCTTTCTTTCCAGGGTAATAAATTATTTGGTTCTCAGTTGGATTCTATTATCTCAACTGTTACTGGAGGGAAAGGAACTTTTTTGCCACAGGATAAAAAAATCTAAAGGTAAATTTAGGTCTAATAATCGTTTTCGTTCCTTTCGTCACAATAAGGAACAAAAGCCTGATCCTTCACCCACAGGAGCGGTATCAGTTTGGAAACCATCTCCAGTCTGGAATAAATCCAAGCCTTTTAGAAAACCAAAGCCAGCTCCCAAGTCCACATGAAGGTGCGGCCCTCATTCCAGCCCAGCTGGTAGGGGGCAGATTACGTTTTTTCAAAGAAATTTGGATCAATTCAATTCACAATCTTTGGATTCAGAACATTGTTTCAGAAGGGTACAGAATTGGCTTCAAGATAAGGCCTCCTGCAAAGAGATTTTTTCTTTCCCGTGTCCCAGTAAATCCAGCGAAAGCTCAAGCATTTCTGAAATGTGTTTCAGATCTAGCGTTGGCTGGAGTAATTATGCCAGTTCCAGTTCTGGAACAGGGACTGGGGTTTTATTCAAATCTCTTCATTGCACCAAAGAAGGAGAATTCCTTCAGACCAGTTCTGGATCTAAAAATATTGAATCGTTATGTAAGGATACCAACATTCAAAATGGTAACTATAAGGACTATCCTGCCTTTTGTTCAGCAAGGGCATTATATGTCCACAATAGATTTACAGGATGCATATCTGCATATTCCGATTCATCCAGATCACTATCAGTTTCTGAGATTCTCTTTCCTAGACAAGCATTACCAGTTTGTGGCTCTGCCATTTGGCCTAGCAACAGCTCCAAGAATTTTTACAAAGGTTCTCGGTGCCCTTCTGTCTGTAATCAGAGAACAGGGTATTGTGGTATTTCCTTATTTGGACGATATCTTGGTACTTGCTCAGTCTTCACATTTAGCAGAATCTCATACGAATCGACTTGTGTTGTTTCTTCAAAATCATGGTTGGAGGATCAATTTACCGAAAATTTCATTGATTCCTCAGACAAGGGTAACCTTTTTAGGTTTCCAGATAGATTCAGTGTCCATGACTCTGTCTCTGACAGACAAGAGACGTCTAAAATTGATCTCAGCTTGTCGAAACCTTCAATCACAATCATTCCCTTCGGTAGCCTTATGCATGGAAATTCTAGGTCTTATGACTGCTGCATCGGACGCGATCCCCTTTGCTCGTTTTCACATGCGATCTCTTCAGCTCTGTATGCTGAACCAGTGGTGCAGGGATTACACAAAGATATCTCAATTAATATCTTTAAAACCGATTGTACGACACTCTCTGACGTGGTGGACAGATCACCATCGTTTAGTTCAGGGGGCTTCTTTTGTTCTTCCGACCTGGACTGTAATTTCAACAGATGCAAGTCTGACAGGTTGGGGAGCTGTTTGGGGGTCTCTGACAGCACAAGGGGTTTGGGAATCTCAGGAGGTGAGATTACCAATCAATATTTTGGAACTCTGTGCAATTTTCAGAGCTCTTCAGTCATGGCCTCTTCTAAAGAGAGAATCGTTAATTTGTTTTCAGACAGACAATGTCACAACTGTGGCATACATCAATCATCAAGGAGGGAATCACAGTCCTCTGGCTATGAAAGAAGTATCTCGAATACTGGTATGGGCGGAATCCAGCTCCTGTCTAGTTTCTGCGGTTCATATCCCAGGTATAGACAATTGGGAAGCGGATTATCTCAGTCGCCAAACGTTACATCCGGGCGAATGGTCTCTTCACCCAGAGGTATTTCTTCAGATTGTTCAAATGTGGGGACTTACAGAAATAGATCTGATGGCTTCTCATCTAAACAAGAAACTTCCCAGGTATCTGTCCAGATCCAGGGACCCTCAGGCGGAAGCAGTGGATGCATTGTCACTTCCTTGGAAGTATCATCCTGCCTATCTCTTTCCGCCTCTAGTTCTTCTTCCAAGAGTAATCTCCAAGATTCTGAAGGAATGCTCTTTTGTTCTGCTGGTGGCTCCAGCATGGCCTCACAGGTTTTGGTATGCGGATCTTGTCCGGATGGCCTCTTGCCAACCGTGGACTCTTCCGTTAAGACCAGACCTTCTGTCGCAAGGTCCTTTTTTCCATCAGGATCTCAAATCCTTAAATTTAAAGGTATGGAGATTGAACGCTTGATTCTTAGTCAAAGAGGTTTCTCTGACTCTGTGATTAATACTATGTTACAGGCTCGTAAATTTGTATCTAGAAAGATATATTATAGAGTCTGGAAGACTTACATTTCTTGGTGTCTTTCTCATCATTTTTCCTGGCATTCTTTTAGAATTCCGAGAATTTTACAGTTTCTTCAGGATGGTTTGGATAAAGGTTTGTCTGCAAGTTCCTTGAAAGGACAAATCTCTGCTCTTTCTGTTCTTTTTCACAGAAGGATTGCTAATCTTCCTGATATTCATTGTTTTGTACAAGCTTTGGTTCGTATAAAACCTGTTATTAAGTCAATTTCTCCTCCTTGGAGTTTGAATTTGGTTCTGGGGGCTCTTCAAGCTCCTCTGTTTGAACCTATGCATTCTTTGGACATTAAATTACTTTCTTGGAAAGTTTTGTTTCTTTTGGCCATCTCTTCTGCTAGAAGAGTTTCTGAATTATCTGCTCTTTCTTGTGAGTCTCCTTTTCTGATTTTTCATCAGGATAAGGCGGTGTTGCGAACTTCTTTTAAATTTTTACCTAAGGTTGTGAATTCTAACAACATTAGTAGAGAAATTGTGGTTCCTTCATTGTGTCCTAATCCTAAGAATTCTAAGGAGAGATCATTGCATTCTTTGGATGTAGTTAGAGCTTTGAAATATTATGTTGAAGCTACTAAGAAATTCCGAAAGACTTCTAGTCTATTTGTTATCTTTTCCGGTTCTAGGAAAGGTCAGAAGGCCTCTGCCATTTCTTTGGCATCTTGGTTAAAATCTTTAATTCATCATGCTTATGTCGAGTCGGGTAAAACTCCGCCTCAAAGGATTACAGCTCATTCTACTAGGTCAGTTTCTACTTCCTGGGCGTTTAGGAATGAAGCTTCGGTTGATCAGATTTGCAAAGCAGCAACTTGGTCTTCTTTGCATACTTTTACTAAATTCTACCATTTTGATGTGTTTTCTTCTTCTGAAGCAGTTTTTGGTAGAAAAGTACTTCAGGCAGCTGTTTCAGTTTGATTCTTCTGCTTATAATTTCAGTTTTTTTCATTATAAGATTTAAACTTTATTTTGGGTGTGGATTATTTTCAGCGGAATTGGCTGTCTTTATTTTATCCCTCCCTCTCTAGTGACTCTTGCGTGGAAGATCCACATCTTGGCTAGTCATTATCCCATACGTCACTAGCTCATGGACTCTTGCTAATTACATGAAAGAAAACATAATTTATGTAAGAACTTACCTGATAAATTCATTTCTTTCATATTAGCAAGAGTCCATGAGGCCCACCCTTTTTGTGGTGGTTTTGATTTTTTTGTATAAAGCACAATTATTCAAATTCCTTATTTTTTATGCTTTCGCACTTTTTTCTTATCACCCCACTTCTTGGCTATGCGTTAAACCGATTTGTGGGTGTGGTGAGGGGTGTATTTATAGGCATTTTGAGGTTTGGGAAACTTTGCCCCTCCTGGTAGGAATGTATATCCCATACGTCACTAGCTCATGGACTCTTGCTAATATGAAAGAAATGAATTTATCAGGTAAGTTCTTACATAAATTATGTTATTTATGAACAATTTAATACTTTAGTTGGTAAAATTGATAATTGTGAACACATTCAAGGGGAGAACAGTTTACAGTACAATGTCACTTTAATCTGTTGTAATAGCTTATGTTTGCTCCTACCCCTGCCCACGTGAAAATAATTTCCAAGCAAAAAACAAAATCATACATAGAATTTGAAATTTTTTTTATTTACTTTTACATTCCCTAAGTTCCTCTATTTACTCTGGTCAGCAAAGAAAAATCATCAGAGAAACTAACAGGACTATATTTGACCCCTGATTACGAACATGACTAAGAGCCAAAACACTTGAGCCTTCCTCTACCCTACTGTGCTAAGTCGAGATTCTGGTTCCTGTGGGAGGAGCTAGTGCTGTTGCCGAGAGCTTGAATCAAACTAACCCTTGCTCCATGCCCGTTGTTGAAGGCCGCTGCCTTCCTAGGGCACTTGCATCTATTCCAAAGGTGCACAGCTAGGAATCCCGGAATAAGCCGAAGAGGCTCGGTCGCTGGAGTCAGACCCATAATAATCGTGACTCGATATTGGCTTCTTGTCTGGAGGTTCGGTGAAGGAACAGGCTCCGGTGGCTATTACGAAGTCCTCCTTAACAAAGATCCTAATCACGGGGGTTAACAAGTAAAGATAACACTGAGAGCGGCAACGTGAGTGTTCTGTGGATACATCAGACGAGTAAGCCCGCACGAGATATATAAGCCACAACGACGTAAGTGACGGTGGGTAAAGCTGTTAGACAGTGGCTGAGAGTCTCGAGAAATCGTTATCCCATGGCAGCTGGAGCCATAGTGCTGGACAGTATCCTGTGAAGCTATTGACCTACAACACAGCAGCAATAAGAGGAGATACCTAGAAAATTATTAACAGAATGTTTATAATAGAGTCTTTCATCCGGAGGTTTACTACACCTGCAGATTGTAGGTAGAAACGCAGATATAATCCCAAGTAAAATCAACAAGACAACCAGGACTAAGTTGCTTTCATGTGAGAATGCTTTTGGGAGGAAGCCCCTAGAGACTCTTGATAGTACAGAGTTCCAGCAAAAGGATTTTACTCAAAAAAACACAAGTACTGCCTAAAAAGCAAACAATCTTAAAATTTAAACAGTTGCTACAGTACGCAGACTTTTTCCTTTCTTCTATGTAAGGGTTTTCACTCTGGACATTGGAGTACAAGTTAGATGTTATTCTGCATTGTCTTCATTGATAACATTTGGACACATTTTTTGAGGTTTTGATAGCCCACTTTAGGAGTTTGTAGAGGCTACAACTGATAGAGTAACGTTACCAAGTAATCCAAGATTGTACTTTTTTTTGTGTACAGCTCCAAAAGAAAAAAGTGTGCTTTTTTTGTTTTTGTTTACTTTTGCATAGTTGTAAGAGCCCTGTAGTATAATATTTGCTAAGATTATAAAAAAGTTGGGCTAATAATAACATTTCTTCTGAAAACAGTTGTCACATGTGTGAAATATTATATGTCTATATATATCAATTAATCAAAGGCACACTCAAAATTAGAATAACTTATCGATACATTTATAGACCACTACAAAAGTGCGGGATTGGTATTTAGAGGCTATGCTACGTAATATACTGCTAACAGATATATTCTTATATTACTGTTTGAACTGATGTATTTTTTATTACCTATATTAGTTTCACAAAAGCAGTGCGTCTAAAGCCTTGCTTCCTCTGTCTCTGGACCTAAAGAGGAAAAAGTGTGTTGTTTTTTTGTTTTTTTTCAGAGTACAATAACTGTTAATAGCATAAAAGAGTCAGATTAATAACACTGTTTGTCTAAATACCTGTTATGTTGGTAAAATATTATATGCCTATATCTATTAATTACCGTAAGGTTCGCTGAAAATTTAGAGCAAGTCATTGTTATATTTAGATGTTGAAGGCCTATAATAGAGCTGCATTGGTACTTAGAGGCTGTGTAACTTTATTATATAACACGCTATATAAGGATATAACATATATACTTATATATTTCTGTCTGATTTGAAGTATTCCATACCACTAGTATTAGCTTCATAAAAGTAGCTCTCTGCTAAATAATTAGTAAACAAGAAAATCTGAGTCATAATGCTTGGTGACATGATTGGTTAGAAACTTTCGCCACCCTTTTTTTTCTCTTTTAGGTTTCAAGGGTAGGGACACACACACGATAGAAATTGATTTTTGGCGTACATAAATTGCCACCATCACAAGCGCTTACCCTTAGTATAGTAGGAATCTAAGGGGTTACTCCAGTCCTCCTGAAATTAGATTCCCTTCTGACACTTTTTTTTTTCACATGTAATTGCACATGGATAAATATATCACTAATATTAAAGTGAACTCTCCAATCATGCCCCCTAAGCAAAAAGAAAAAAAACACGTACCTCTGATGTACATATATATAGTTCAAATGAGTCAATACTACATAAAATCGATATACAACCATTAGTAACCCAGATGTCTGATATCTTTTTACCCCAATTTAAGTTGTTAAAAACTCAAATGACAAACATAATGTCAGAACTAAGACAATTTTCTAATCGTCTTACAGAAGTCGAAAATAGGGTATCAGCAAATGAGGATATACTATATAAGCAAGAACAAAACATAGATGAGAATAGTAAAACATTGAAAGTGTGGCAAGAAAAAATACATGAGTTAGAAGATCGCTCGCCGTGAAATAATCTTAAAATAATAGGCCTTCCAGATAATGGAGATTATTTAGACCTAATCTCTTTCTCTAATACAACGCTCCCCCTGGCTGTTGGAATCTTGCAAAAAGATCTGCCAATACCAATTAGGGACAATATAAGAGATCAGAACTATAATAGACCAGTGATGGTTAAATATTTTAACTATCAAGATAAAATGAATATCTTAAGACTCTATAGAAAGATGGATAATTTATATATTAGGTCAAACCAAGTATTAATTTTCCAAGATTACATCCAAAAGGAAAGATTTAGCCCCATATTGTACTAAACTGATCAACGCAGGTTTTAAGGCTAGACTCTTAAATCCGGCCAAAGTGGTAATAGAGGAACAAGACGGTAATTGTACTTTGAATAATGTGATAGAAGCTAGGGAATTTTGCAAAAGTAAGAAAGTACTCTGATAGAATTCCAGGTAATTATATTTTAAGTTCTAAACACACGAATATTATGGGTTTTTGTAATTTTAAATTGGTTGTTAGGTGGCTAAGGCCAAACTGTTTATTTTTTTTTTCTCCACTCTCTCTCCCTCATCTCTCTATTTCTCTTCCACTCCCGGTAAAATATATTTATTCCATGACTTCTTAAAAATGAATACTTCAGTTTGAGGAAAGATAAAATTAATTGCCTCTCATGGAATATCGGTGGAGTAACATCACCCAGTAAAAGAAAACTAATTATTAAACAACTTGCCAGATTTAAACCAGAGGTTGCTCTACTGCAGGAGACACATTTAAGGAAAAATGAGATAGAGAAATTTAAGTGTAAATGGATAGGACAGTTGTTGCTTCAGATTGCTCTAGGAGGAAGAAAGGGGATGCCTTTCTTTTTAACAAAAGTTTACAATATAATGTTCAGAATATACAAATCGATCCACAAGATAGGTGGATAATTGTACACATTGAGATCTTTGGTGTTAATTATGTAATCTGTAACATATATGGTCCCAATAATTTAGACCAGGCTTTCTGGGATGATATTATTATTAAACTCTCTCCTAATTTAGATCAAAATATAATTCTGGCAGGCGATTTTAATTTAACTCCTATGTTCTCTCTCGATAGATTCTCACCTAAGCAGAGTCCTCCACCTCCTTAAATATCACACTTATTTTTTCAGATTTGTAAAAATCTAAAATTGACATTCAACATCCTGACACCAAATCATATACATGTGAATCCAGGTCTCATAGATCCTTTTCCTGGATTGATTATATTTTTAATTTCCAGCCCTCTTCTTTAACTTGGAATTAAGACCCAGATAAATGACATTGTTATAACTGACCACGCTACAATTTCCCTTGAAATTGAACTTTGACCTCCCCCGGTAGAAGTAACAAGTAATTTTTTTTCCCAAAGCACCTAATAAATAACATACTGTTTCAAAACTGGTTATGTCATAAATGGCAGGAGTATAGCACAGATAACTATATTTAGATAAAACCAGAATTTTTCTGGGAAGCCACAAAGGCATTTTTTAGAGGTCAGATCAAAGCTTATATGATTATTGCCAAAAAGAAATTTAGAGCAAGCAAATTACAACTAGCAAACACAGTTACTAATGCCTATAGAAAATATGTAAACAGACCACTTAAACATTTCTGGGATAAATATAAGCTAGCCAGACAAGACAGGGATCTTTTTTTAAAATCTAAATTGACTAATGAAGAGATTAGAATGAATGCCCTTTATACTGGACACTATGGTAAATCTGCTAAATATCTCGCCAGACTTGATAAGGTCAGGAAAAAGAACAATATGATTGAGCAGATTGTAGTCGGCGACAAGAATTATACAGCACTTTCTGATATCCAAAGTGTGTTTCTTAACTACTATCAAAAGATCTATGCAGCTAAAACAATTGACCCAGAGGATAATATGACATTCTGGAACAATATCATATGCCCGGTAGTCCCTCCTTAGCAGATTGAAGCAATAAATAAGCCCATAACATTAAGTGAAGTCGCAGAATCCATAGAAGAAGCTAAACTTGGCAAGGCTCCAGGTCCAGATCAACTCCCTGCTGAGTTCTACAGATTGCTTAAACCTGAAATTTTTAATGTGCTTACTGATCTATTTAATGAGTATTATATGAAAAAAAACACAATGTCTCGATTCTTCTCAGCGTCAATTATTACTCTTATCCTTAAAAAGAATAAAGATCCAACAGACCCTGGTTCATATAGACCGTGTTCCCTACTAAATGTAGATTATAAACTATTCACCTCTATTATTGCTAATGGACTAAAAAATTCATTACAGGAAATCATACATTCAGATCAGTCGGGCTTCATGATAGGTAGATCTCCTACAAAAAAAATATTCGTAGGACATATATGATTCTTGAACATTTATGGAACAAATTGCATAGGGATAAAGTATCATTTAAACAGGATTTTGCTATGGTCCTAATTGACGCTGAGAAGGCTTTTGACTCTGGGAACATCTTTACAATGCCTTGTCCAATTTTGGCTTCTCTGGGAATATAATAAATTTTATTAAAACTATATATAATTTTCCCATATCTACTATTCTGGTTAATGGTAGTCAAACATCTTTTTTCAAGTTAAGAAAAGAGACACGACAAGGCTGCCCACTTTCTCCCCTTCTTTTTAATATCGCTATAGAACCATTGGCAATATATCTCAGGCAAGAAGTATCGGGAATACGTTTAGGAACTCAAGTGTGTGTCCTTTAATTATATGCTGATGACTTATTACTTTATTTTAAAAAACACAAAAAAAAATACCAACAGCTTTAAAAATACTAGAACAATTTAGTCTAATTTCAGGTTATAAAGTGAATGACCTTAAATCAGAGATACTAGGGATACAGAGAAATAAGGATAGTTTTATGCAACATAACTTTAAAGAAGTGGAGAGTTTTAGATATTTGGGGATTAACTTGCATAAAGATCCTAACCTATGGTATAAACTTAATTATACATCTTTTTTCTCTAATATTACACCCAAATTACATTGTTGGAGTCTCTTCCCACTTTCACTCACTGCTAAGGTGATGCTTATTAAAACTATTCTTTTCCCCCAATTACTATACATTATGAATAATCTACCGTTGTTTATACAGGACAAAGATATTAAGTTTTTTAACCGGGCATGTGCGGATCTTATTTTGAATAAAAATAGACACATGCTTTCTATAACAAAGCTTTCCCAACCTAAGGAATCTGGAGGTCTCGCATTTCCGGATATTAAGACATATAATATAGCTATACTTGCACGGTATGGAGTAGATTGGTTACTATCATCCAACTATCTAACTAATATTAAAACAGAGGAAAATCTTATACACCCTTTTTCCCTCACAGCGGTCTTACATTGCCCACATATACAACTTCCCGGAAATATTAAACTATTGACTAGTATTTACAATGTTGTCAAAGCATGGCAACAATTTTGTTGTAGACTACAGATTAACTTTCACTTATCCGCTTTTCTCCCAGTTAGAGGTCACCCAGAATTCCAACCGGGGCTTCAGTATACAATATTCAATAGATGGGCCAATAAGGGTTTAACTTTAATAGTACAATTCTTAGATGAGGGGCTTGGGATGAGAACCTTTGAGACTATTGCTACAGAGTATAATTTGTCTAATAAATCCTTTTATGCATACCTCCAAATTCGTAATTTTATGCAGGAAAAGATGCAATTTGGACCCTGTTTGGAGAAATACGGAAGAGTAGGTGACTAAATTAACCTATATAGCCAGGGAAACCATTCAGTTTCATTACTATATAAAATTTTGCTTGCAAAACAAGGTCAGTTAAATTTGGAGCAGTGTCGATCACATTGGACTAAATATTTTGAAGAAATTGATGGTGATATAATCAGCAAAGGTATTAAATGGGTTAGTTTTTACCACAACTGAAATACAGTGGCACCACTGCGGCAGCCTTTTCTATAATTGCAGTGAGTAGCTGACACTAAATTAATGTTTCTGTGCTTATAATAGCAGAAACGTTGGTGCTGTGCAGCTGAATAATATATTAAACCAAAAGAGAGGGAGGGACCTCTCTAAGAGACTGCACATACAGCACTCTGTGCCTGGACTAGTAGTGGAGAAATTGGGAATTTAAAATATAACTTTTATTAAGTACATTAAAATTAAACACTCAATTAAAAACAACCTGGAAGTAGTAGGCCTATTCCTTAATCTTCAGTAAGCCTTTGATATGTTATAAGTGCTTAGAAGGAAAATGTGTAGGCAGGGAGTTATAAGTGAGACCTCTTTGTTCAGTAATTTTTCTAGTACTAAAGGGTTAATATTATTGTGTCAAATGCACATATATCTAGGTATCTACATATGCTATTGATTTGTGCTTGGGTATTGGAATTAGATTCAATACTAGTAACGCTCAGTGAACTCAAAAATACACACAAAAAGTAGTGTTAGAAACTTCACTTTATTAATAAATGTCACTCCTGTTTGATCTTATGTTGGAGTATAGATAGTTGAGATATTCAGAATAATCAGGTTTCACGTATCTCCTTTAATCAACTTATTTCCACAGTTTGTAGGTTTATTATCAAAATAAATTATTTACAATCTCTGTGTGGTTCAGTTGATTAATTTGTGTCAAAAGTATTAACAAAGTCTGTTTCTGTTTAATAGCTAGTCATACGTCTAAAATACCAGTAATCCTATGCTTTGCGTTGGGATTATTATCCTATTATCTCAGTACCACTTTCACATATGAGATTCTTGTAGGATTGTGTTATTTTGAAATAGGGAGTATATGTACGACTTCCATTAGGTCCAATTCTGATGGTACTAATGTGCACTTTTCAGTAACCAAGTGTAATATAGTTCTTACACCTAATGACTCAGCCAATATAAGTGTGCTGATTATTAGTAACTATTGAAATAATAAGATGCACCAACTGTTACATTTAACTGTTTATATTTAAATAGTAGAAGAACTCACTTCACTTGTAAGTGTGTAACCGCAATATTATGTAGCTATTATGTAGCTATTGCGGTGTTAAGCTTCCCCCTCTTGCTGTGATATTCTGTGTATCCTGTGTTCTCTCTTATAGTAGTTTGGTCTCTCGTGTGATTCCGTGTCACACTCAGAAAGCAGTATTGTGCTTGGGGTGAAATACTTTAGAACCGGATACTTATTTTCCAGAGTTATTTTGTTATAAGCCAACCGTTAAATTAGTTTTATTAAGTTAAGTATATATGCACCCTCCACTAAACTGGTATGGCTATAGACTTGTTGAGATATTAGCTGGAAAGTTTGAGTTATATAGGATTATCTGTCTATAAGCACAACTGAGCTTGCAATTCCCTCAATGCGGTATCTATAGGTTGCCACCTAATAAATAGCCTAGTGCGAGTAACCCTCTGTTAAATCAAATAGTTTTGAGGTCAAAGTTATAACTTAGTTAAGCAATTCTAATTGTGATTATTAGTCATATTTTAGAACTAAATACAAAATATAAATTCTACCCCGCCGAAACAGGCCAACTACTGCAGGTAAATTTTAAAAAATTAATAGAGCTCCCATCTGCTCTATAACCCCCTGACCGGTTTCGCCCGTATCGGGCTTTTTCAAAGGCGGCGCGCCGCCGGAAGTTTTGAAATATAAACGGGTTGAGGACCCGGTCCCAATATCAACTCCTATTGTGATTGGACAATCTGGCTGTCACTCTTGACGGTTAGCCAATCAGCGATTTCCTATGTTAAAGATAGAGATTAGAGCTCAGCCATCGCGGGCCTTCGTTAGATACTAACTGTTACAGATTAGAGGTATAGAAGAGGACAACTGATAGTTGCAATAATTGTGAATTAGGTCATACGTTCTGTGTTCAGTATTAATATTATGGTTTAATGCTTATTTGTTCACTTTGGGCTTGATATAGATTTTAAGTCTTGAGATTACATAAATAAGCCTTAAGTTGATGCCTTGTGATGAGCTGGGTATTGGGAGAGACAGAAACAAAATGTAATTTATAGCCAACACATTGTAATTTGCTATAATATAATCATATTCTTTGTTGTTACCTATTGGTGGAATAAACACTCTCCTACCGGTGTTATGTTTATTCTTTTTGTACATTAGAGATGTTAAAATTAATTTAGTAGAGAGATATACTTATGTTACCCAAAATTTACAGTGTACTTATTGATAGTAGACTGGTTCTTTTTGCTATTAATAATATTGCAAAGTCACCAACTACTATTAGTCTTAGTTAATAAAAGAAATTTGGGTTGGATTTATAAACAATTGTACAACTTATTTTGAACTCTCCTTATTTGTAGGTGAGAATTTATTAATATTTTTATTTTATTTTTAATTAAAATTAACCAAGTGATGCATTTGTGTTGTGTTAGGTGTTATATTTATAGTGATAACACATAAGGAAAAGTGCTGAGAATCTAAACTGTGTATTCAGGACTACTGTGTGTGTGATTGGGGAGAAAAGAAGGGGAAACAAAGGGGTCAATAAAGTGTGGTGAAGAGAGAATTGAAATTAAATTAAACACAATATCTAAGTGATGTGTCCTTATGTGACTGTATGTGGTGGTGCCTTGCTAATACAGAGGGATAGTGTTAAAGGGGTGATGTGGTGAAACTTATACATTGTGCCAAATGTTTGGCTGACCTACATCCAATCAAGAGCTAAAGATTGATCTCAAAATCAAATTATACGTGTATGTTAATATTGTTCCACAGAATTAAATAGAATTTGGAACTTATATTCTTTCTCTAACTGACACCTTTGTACTTGTGTTAGAGTGTGTTGGATCAGAGTTATTATTACTAGAATTTGTGTCTCCATGTATTGTATACAGGATCTTATTTAAATTGTTCCATCTCATCTAACTTTTAAGATGTACATAGAAATTATTATTTTCGTTCATACCATGGGGTTGAACACTGTTAAGAAGGTAGATCCATCTACTTTCTCTTTTTAATAATTTTGTTTCAAGGTTTCCTCCTCTGATGCCCAATCTAATTCTTTCTATGCCTTTACATTGTAATTCTTCAGCATTGGCTTTGTGGTATTGAAGGAAATGGTGTGCGACACTTTTTAGAGTTTTATCATCTTTTTTATCTTTCTCAGCGTTTCTGATGTTGTGTAAATGTTCCATAATTCTCACTCTTAGTTTCCGTGTCGTCATCCCTATGTAAAATTTTTCACATTTACATATGAGTAAGTATATTACTCCCTCCGTTTGGCAACTGATATAATCTCTGATGGCATGTTTGTTTTTGAATCGATCTATTACATGATCCGATTTGATTACATATTTGCATGTACTACAGTTACCACATTTATGTGATCCTGGTGCCAATGCTGTTTTAGTTTTGTGCCTCTGTAGATGACTGCTTGTTATCATGTCCTTGATGTTACGTGTACGTTTATATGAAATGGAGGGTCTGGTTCCTATGATGTCTTTTAATGTAGGATCAGATTTCAGAATGTACCAATATTTATTCAAAATTTCATTAACCATTTTACTTTGAGAGTTGTATGTTGTTATTAGTCTTGGAATGTCACTTCCAGGTCTGTATTTTTTCTTTAAAAGTTCTTGTCTATTGGTTTCTTCTGCTCTGTATTTTGCTTTTTTAATTGTTCTCTTACTGTAGCCTCTCTCCAATAGCCTAGTTTCCAATTCTTGAGCACGTATTTTGAAGGTTTGTAAATCAGAACAATTTCTCCTGATTCTCAGGAATTCCCCTGTGGGGAGACTTTTCACAGTGTTGCTTGCATGCGCACTGCTGTTGTGAAGTAAACTGTTAGCTGCCGTTATTTTTCTGAAAAGATCAGTTTTTTATGTTTCCTTCCATATCCTTGATTATCGTTAGGTCTAGAAAGTTAATGCTTTCTTGACTCGCTTCATGAGTTAGTTTGATGTTAATCTTGTTGTTGTTCAGTATAGTGATGAATTCTTGTAGTTCTTGATATGATCCTTCCCAAATGAAGAAGATATCATCTATGTACCGAAGCCACATAGGAATTTTATCTGTGTAATTTTTGTTCTTCTCCGTGAATACAAATTCAGCCTCCCACCAGCCAAGAAACAGGTTAGCATACGTTGGTGCGCATGCTGTTCCCATGGCTGTTCCCCTTGTTTGGAGGTAATATTTATTATCAAATATGAAATAGTTATATTGGAGGATAAATTTGAGAAGTTTTATTATGAATTCATCGTGTTGTTTGTCTTCTTCTGATTTTTGATCTAAGAAGTACTGAACTGCATTTACTCCGTCCACATGGTTGATTGAAGTATAAAGGGATTCTACATCAGTTGTTACTAACCAGGTCTCTTTATCAGTATGAATACCATTTATTCTTTGCAGGACTTCCATGGTATCCTGTACATAATACGGGAGTTCTTGTACGAATCTTCTCAATCTATAGTCTAGATATTTGCTTGCTTGTTCTGTTAGGCAACCTATTCCAGAAACGATTGGTCTTCCCGGGGGTATATCCTTGTTCTTGTGTACCTTTGGGATGAGATAGAATGTTGGGGTAATAGGATGGTCTCTTTGTAGGAATTTAATTTCTTTCGCATTAAGAGTATGATTTTGTTTGGCTTCATTTATTATGTGGTTATAGATTTTAAGGTAACCTATGGTAGGATTGTTTAGGAGTCTCATATAACAATTTTTGTCTGTCAATTGTTTATTGGCTTCCTTTAAATACATTTCAAGGGGCCATATAACAATATTGCCCCCCTTGTCCGCATTTCTTATTACCACTTCATCCCATGTGCTCATGTCTTTTAGTGCTTGCCTTTCCTTATCTGTTAGATTGGGAGTTGATGGTAGGGGATGCAAAGAAGAAATATCTTTACAGACCATCTGGTTAAACACCTCTATTTGAGGACAGTGTATTTTTTTGGGTACATAAGTTGATTTTGTGCGAACTAGATCCCTCCATTTACCTTGTTCAGTACTGTCAGACTCTCCTAATAAAGTGTCAAGATCTTGAATAGTTTCTATCTCTTCTTCATTCCAACCCCAATCAATACTGGGTTCCATGAATTGTTTCTTTAAGTAAAGTTTTCTTATAAAGAGTTGTATATCTTTGATAGTTTCATATTTGTCTATCCCTGTAGATGGACAAAAAGATAGGCCTTTTGATAAAACAGCAATATGTTCTTGGGAAAGATTGATTGTAGAGAGATTTATAACTCTCAATGATTGCTCCGCAGTCGAGAGAAGGGGCTGGGAGCTCTGGGTTGTTGTCTCCAGTGTCTCTGGTTGCTGTGTGTATTGCGTCCTCGTCCCCTTGTTGGTCTTTTGCTTTGCCCTCCCTCCTCTCCTGGTGTGTCTGTGTTTTCGCCCTGTGCTAAAAAATCCTTTCTTTTGTTTCTATTAGAAGCCCTGATAGATTGGATGCTGGTAGATGTACTTGGAGTGGCATTGTTTGTTGGTTCATTTTCCTCTCCATCCGTGTCTGAGATATCACTTTGTATGACTGTTGCTTTAGTATTTCTTGCTGGATTTTTGTAAAAGTTTTTGTTACGCCATTTATAGACTTTGTTGTCTTTAAAGTCTGTGATATCTCTGCTTAATTTGCCTTGTTTTATTTCTTTCAATTCTGATTCCAGTTTGTCTAGCTCCTTTTGGTAAGATTTGTATAATTTATCAAAGTCTGATTCAAATTTCTTTAAATTATCTGTTAGTTCTTTAATTTTATCTTCCAGGAGATCATATTCAGAGCTATCATGTTTCATTAGGATTTTCATAAGTTTTACAGAACACTCTGTCAGAGCTTCTTCCCATTCTATTGTTAGTCTGTCATTTTTAAATTCAAATGCTGGAAATAGTTGAATTCTAAGGCCTCTAGGAATTAATTCTTTTTCAATATATTTCTCAAAGAAATGTCTGTTCCACCAGACTTTGTCTTGTTTGTACATGGTTTTGTGCATCTCTCTCAGAATAGAATCTAGGGAGGTGTATATATTTGTATTGGGGCTGGAACTATTACTATCAAATATATCGTTTAGGTCCGCAGTTCTTTTTTGTTGTCTGGTTAGTCAGTTGTGGTAAAAACTATCATTTTTTCTGAATTGTCAGAGTTCTATACAGTTGAGCACACAGAATTAAAAACTTTAGAATTAATACACATAAACGCAAAATGGACAGTCTATGGGAAAAAGACAGACCAAGCACAAATCAATAGCATATGTAGATACCTAGATATATGTGCATTTGACACAATAATATTAACCCTTTAGTACTAGAAAAATTACTGAACAAAGAGGTCTCACTTATAACTCCCTGCCTACACATTTTCCTTCTAAGCACTTATAACATATCAAAGGCTTACTGAAGATTAAGGAATAGGCCTACTACTTCCAGGTTGTTTTTAATTGAGTGTTTAATTTTAATGTACTTAATAAAAGTTATATTTTAAATTCCCAATTTCTCCACTACTAGTCCAGGCACAGAGTGCTGTATGTGCAGTCTTTTAGAGAGGTCTCTCCCTCTCTTTTGGTTTAATTTATTAAATGGGTTAGTGATGCTCCCCTCCCTTCTTTCTGTGTCAGTATATTTATAAGAATCTCAGCAGTACTCTCCAAATAATATGAAAGTATATCGCAGGGTTGTAACACAATATATTTAATAATTATCCTTTAAACTGAAACCCAAAAATATGCATATACCAGAAACCATGAAATTAATATAAATTCCTGAATTATTTATTATTAGTTAATATCTATGAACACATTGAAATATATTTGTAGGAACTAGACTATGAATCAATATTATACACGTTTAAAAACTATTAAAATATGCTATGCAGAGTTCATACAAGTTTACCTTATTCACAATAGAATTTCATTCAGTTAACACAATGAGATTCCAAGATGTTTAGTTGCTAACATTCAAACAATACCATTTTAACAGTGCTTAGTTAAACCATAGGACAATATATATATACTCTAATTGAAACACCAGAAATTATATGTATATATATATATATATATATATATATATATTCTATATTTTGCACAGATAAATTACTTAGCATACAAAAGATAAATTTAACCCTATACAGGACTATGAAATATAATTCTAAAATATAAATATTGTCTTTAAATCTATCAGTTGTAATTTAACTGCAGTGACTATGCATATATTTTGTTTTAAAATATTACCTGTAATAAATAACCTTTTATATATATATATACTTTACTAAATGATATTCAGCTTCAAAACTTGTCCCACCTCATATAAAAATAAGTGTAATTGCAATTGATGAGAAAAAGTATGGCCCACTTTGCTTATAGTTTGACTGTGTCCCACGCAACAGTTTTCAGTCAGTTTAGCCAGCAGCCAGTCCCCTTTCTCATCCTGCATTCCAGCTTATATTGTCTAATCATAGGTGAGGAATATGGGTGGCCCTTCGGAACCTTGTCCCTTCTGATTGGACAACCTGGGATATATGGTTGCTAGGGAAAATGCACCCTTGTTAACAACCAATTGTCCTTTAGCTGTAATTCTTGCATCGCAACACCGGATTTTGGCCACATGACAAACAAAACAGACTCACTTAACCATTTCTAAACATTTTACAATATTTCCCATATAATGATTATATTAAACAATACTATTACATTACATCATTCAATTACAATATTAATTATAGATGGGATAGTATCATATAATTTTTCTTGATTATCCTGATACCAAATACGTTATGTTTTCAACATTATATTATATCAAAACCATTGTACTGCTAATTATTCCAAAATTAATAGCATTTATACATCTGATATATACATTCATACAAATATAGCATGTTTCACATTCAGTACACTTCCTCCTAAGTATATGTAGATTTATGCTCATGACCACTTGTTGTCTGTAATCAAAAAATAATAATTGTTATAAATGTTTAAGCATTCATATGTCTATTTGCAATATTATCAATGTAGTTATTATTTATCTAATATGAACGCTATCTGTCACTGTTTCTTAGGTCCACAATTCCCCTATTCATGTGTTTATATTTAATATCACATAAATACACAGTCTCATATACATTCAAATATATATTTTCCTACAATGCTGATGTATATTTTACTTGAAATCTAAATGCAATTGTATTTTCAGTAAATTTCAAAATTACATTGTAACATTCGCTTTTGTTGTTCAAGTTTTCATTGCCCTAATTACACAGCATGGGGTCAATTTGCATTTGAAAATGTAAATGGTTACTTTCTCACAAAATATGTCATTTAACCCAGACTTCTAGGCAACGTTGTAATGAGTAGGAGATTTTATCACATATTTTCATGTAGTGATCACATGGTCTCTTGAAATGGCTCAATGGTCCTATCCTGTCTCAAGCCATAAAACTCTGCACATAGCCAAATAAACATGGTCATTCCTTTTAAAACAAATTGCTTTTCCTTGAAGTTGTCACCTCCATCTAGGGAGCAAATGCTGTCTTATGAAATTTCTTGTGACATCCTGTCTGTATTTGAGTCTTGAGATGTGTATTCAAATCATGGGGGTTTGAGTCAAATCCTGACATCAGAACTGCAACCCTATTTTAATAATATCTGATAAAAATATGGTTTCATACATCAACACATTCCCCTGTCCTATTTACATATATATATTTTAGTACATATATATATATATATATATATATATAATATATATATATATATATATATATATATATATATATATATATATATATATATATATATGTCATTTACCTGTACCCTGACATCTGGAAGGAATCTCACTTAAAACTTTTTAACAATACATATATTTCACCGAAAAGACTAGCTTGTTGGTCATTAGAACAACGAGGTCATTGTTATAAATGCCAATCTCCTGCAGCGGATTTACTTCATTGTTTTTGGTTTTGTCCAAAAATAAGACAGTTATGGCTGAAAGTAAACTTTTGGTTAAATAAGTGTACAACGGAGCACTTCCTTTTTGAACCAAGAACTATATTTTTCTTGACATCAGATTCAGTGTCTCATAACTTAGTTAATACTATTATTCTAATAGTACGAAATTTGATTTTGAAAAATAGTAAACCTCCTCCTTTTAGCTTATTTACTCATGCAATTAAAACACAAATTATGTTTGAGCAGCATAACACATGTAGTACATGGAAAAACAAATACAATATTATTTCAATAAGTGGCTGAAAATCATACAGGCCTACCCTCTCTCCACACAATATATACTTACAAAATCATTTCAGAGATCTGTATATTTTGAAGGCCTAATTTGACGTGAAGTATTTCCAGTATCTTGGTACTAAGATCCCATAAAGAAGACCATGCCTGGAGAGTGGGGAGATAGAGTGGAGACATTTTCCCTCCCCCCCCCCCCTTTCCTTTTTTTTTTCTTTTTCTCTCTCTCTTTCTTTGTACTAACGCAGATAATTATGATTATAATTGATGCTTGACTTTTTTATGTTTTTCCCCTTGTGTTTTTTTTTAATTATTCATTTGCTACTCATTTTATTGTTATATGATCAAAGCTGATTTGTATCAAATATGTTGAATTAGCTTCATTGTGAAATATAAATGCAAGAGATAAACAATAACTAGGTTAACCAGTAGATGTATGTTTACTATGTACAGTAATTGTTAAGGTAAACTTGTAACATTTGTTTTTGGATATTATTGTTTGTAAGTATTTTTTTTTATTTTTTAAATACCACCAATAAAAGAAAGATAAAAAAAAACACTTGAGCCTGGAAAATATAGTGTCCAACATGTTGACCTCAAGAAGATATTTCTTCCTTCCCTCCACATTAAACTCAGGCTGGTAAAATGCTTGGTGAAGACAATGGCAAAGACAAACTCAAAAAGGTTCCTGACTGGAACATTTCCAAACATCAGCATAATAAACTGAAAAAGTGGTCTTTATTGGACCCTAAATCTGAGATATCCTAAAAGATAGAGCACTTATGGAGACTTTGACTGGTGAAGAATGAGAAGCTTGGATGAGTTTTCAGTGGGGTTGTGAACACTTACTAAGTAAAACCAAATTTCCTGATTTCTGTGATGGTGTCAATAAACATCTGTGTGCATACAGGAAAATGGGATGTCGAATATCACTTAAAGGGACATGAAACCCAGATTTTTTCTTTAATGAATTATAAAGAGCATGCAATTTTACACAACTTTCTAATTTACTTATATAATCTAATTTGTTTCATTCTCTTGATATTCTTTATTGAAAAGCATATCTAAATAGGCTTAGAACCTGCTGAATGGTGGCTGCACATAGATGCCTTGTGTGATTGGCTCACTCATGTGCATAACTATTTCTTCAACAAAGAATATCTAAAGAATGAAGCAAATTAGATAAAGGAAGTAAATTGGAGTGTTGTTTAAAATTGTATTCTCTATCTGAATCATGCAATAAAAAATTGAAGTTTTATGTCCCTTTAAGCTGCACTTTCTACACTTCCCATTTACATTTCGTACCTGTGAACCTTGGGGATGTAAGTGAGCATTTCCACCAGAACATCAAGTCAATAGCGATACCAAGGGTTCTGGAACTGCTCTATGATGGCAGACTGTTGAATGTTGAATACTTGTAACAGAGTTGATGTTCCAGGAGGGGTTGATCAAATGAACAGTGATATTAAAAAACTAGAGGACTGGTCAAATAAATGGAATCTGAAATGTAATATTACCAAGAGCACAATTATGCATATAGGATCCAAAAACCCAAAGGCCAATTACAGTCTCAATGATACATTACTGACTGTAACTAAAGAGGAACGGGACTAAGGAATTATTATTTCAGATGATTTAAAACTTAGTAGACAATGCAGCAGTGCAGTCAGTAAGGCCAGTTGAATATTTGGTTGCATTGGGAGAGGTATTAGTAGCAGAATTAGCGAGGTTCCTATGCCACTTTACAGATCTCGAGTTAGGCCTCATCTGGAATATTGTGTACAGTTCTGGAGACCATAGCTTCAGGGTGACTAAAAAGGTACATGGTCCAAAATATAAAACTAGAAAGGCTCTATGACCTAAATATGAATAGTTTAGAGAAGAGAAGGAAAAGAGTTGCCATGGCAGAAACCTCCAAATATATGAAGGGACTTAATAAAGTAGAAGCTGAAAGCATTTTCCACAAAAAACCAAACAAATGCCATAACAAGGGGTCACAATCTAAAGTTAGAGGGTAGCAGATTCAGGAGAAATTTGAGGAAGTGGTTTTTTTACAGAAAGGGTGGAGGATTCATGGATTAAACTTCCATTTGAGGTGGTAACACAAAGACTGTAAAGGAATTCAAAAATACCTGGGACATGCATAAGGCTATCCTAAGGAAAAAGTAGCGTAATATGGGTAGACTTGATGGGCCTTTTTGGTTCTTATCTACAGTCAAATTCTATGTACCACAGACATGGACAGTCACCACATTTTTGAAGTGATATTTACTTACGTAGCTTAAATTTAATATTAATCTATGTGTCATACTAATAAAAAAAGTTTTTTTTATTGTAGACCTGCAATTTGATTGTCTCTGAGAAACAATGATCTATAATACAGCAATATGAAGGCAGTGGTTGCTGCTATGTGATCATCATTACTATCACTAGACAACTATAAGGACATTAGAGTGGCAGCAGTGTCTGACTCAGTGGTTTATTGTTAGGGGATGATATGGCCGTATATTGTATAAACTTATCTAGTTCGTAGGATAGCCCTATGCTTGTCCCATGCATTTTTAAAGTCCCCCCCTAACATCAGGTTAGCTCTCTGTATAATACACGTCAGGTTAGCTCTCTGTATAATACACATCAGGTTAGCTCTCTGTATAATACAGATCAGGTTAGCTCTCTGTATAATACACGTCAGGTTAGCTCTCTGTATAATGCACATCAGGTTAGCCCTCTGTATAATACACATCAGGTTAGCTCTCTGTATAATACAAATCAGGTTAGCTCTCTGTATAATACACATCAGGTTAGCTCTCTGTATAATACACATCAGGTTAGCCCTCTGTATAATACACATCAGGTTAGCTCTCTGTATAATACACATCAGGTTAGCCCTCTGTATAATTGTCACAAGATCCCTCACAATAGGACTAATGCTGTGAAGTTGTATGACAATTACCTGGCAGCATGATGGGCATAAATATGTCTATGACTTTGTCAGGAGTTCATTGTTGCATAGTTTTCAGCCAATTGCCTCCTCAGCAGGTGATCATTTAAAAGAGGAGCCTGCTCCCATTTGAGTGCTATGTGGCAGAAGTGTTTGCAACAATGTTTGTAACAATGCTCTATATGTGAATGCTTCTGAACCAACCATAGTCTGCTGTCATGGAAAGGTTTTAAGTTTTAACAAAGGATACACAGAAAATGTTTATTTAAAGAGAAAAAGATGAATAGTTTTGTAGCATTAATATGTATTATAAAATGCATTAACCTCGCAGACAAGCGTGACGTTTGTGGCTCAATATCTGGATTTGATTAAATCTTCATTTGTTTCCCCTGTAGGCTCTGTGCTGTATTTGAACACCAGTAACTCTCCAGCTGCTAGAAATAACGTAATCTCCAGCACTCTGTATCCTGCTCCCCTGAAGAACTCCTCTTGCCAGGCAAGTGATTCACCTCTTTATAAGAATGTGTTCATTAAAGGGACATTAGCATGATTATTTCTCAACCAGCTGTTCTCCCCTCCCCCACCACCTGCAACACTCTTTAAAACTTTTTATCTTATTTTAACTCCTTCCTTTTTCCAGTTGGACAAGATTTGAAAAAGATCTGTATAATGTATTATGATCTATATTATGCATATCAGGCTAGCCCTCTGTATAATACACATCAGGTTAGCTCTCTGTATTATGCACATCAGGTTAGCCCTCTGTATAATACACATCAGGTTAGCTCTCTGTAATAATACAGATCAGGTTAGCTCTCTGTATAATACACATCAGGTTAGCTCTCTATTATGCACATCAGGTTAGCCCTCTGTATAATACACATCAGGTTAGCTCTCTATAATACACATCAGGTTAGCTCTCTGTATTATGCACATCAGGTTAGCTCTCTATTATGCACATCAGGTTAGCCCTCTGTATAATACACATCAGGTTAGCGCTCTGTATAATACACATCAGGTTAGCTCTCTGTATTATGCACATCAGGTTAGCTCTCTGTATAATACAGATCAGGTTAGCTCTCTGTATAATACACATCAGGTTAGCTCTCTGTGTAATACACATCAGGTTAGCTCTCTGTATAATACCAATCAGGTTAGCTCTCTGTATTATGCACATCAGGTTAGCCCTCTGTATAATACAGATCAGGTTAGCTCTCTGTATAATACACATCAGGTTAGCTCTCTGTATAATACACATCAGGTTAGCTCTCTGTATTATACACATCAGGTTAGCTCTCTGTATAATACACATCAGGTTAGCTCTCTGTATAATACACATCAGGTTAGTTCTCTGTATAATACAGATCAGGTTAGCTCTCTGTATAATACACGTCAGGTTAGCTCTCTGTATAATACACATCAGGTTAGCTCTCTGTATAATACACATCAGGTTAGCTCTCTGTATAATACACGTCAGGTTAGCTCTCTGTATAATGCACATCAGGTTAGCTCTCTGTATAATACAGATCAGGTTAGCTCTCTGTATAATACACATCAGGTTAGCTCTCTGTATAATACACGTCAGGTTAGCTCTCTGTATAATACACATCAGGTTAGCTCTCTGTATAATACAGATCAGGTTAGCTCTCTGTATAATGCACATCAGGTTAGCTCTCTGTATAATACACATCAGGTTAGCCCTCTGTATAATACACATCAGGTTAGCTCTCTGTATAATACAAATCAGGTTAGCTCTCTGTATAATACACATCAGGTTAGCTCTCTGTATAATACACATCAGGTTAGCTCTCTGTATAATACACATCAGGTTAGCCCTCTGTATAATACACATCAGGTTAGCTCTCTGTATAATACACATCAGGTTAGCCTTCTGTATAATACACATCAGGTTAGCTCTATGTATAATACACATCAGGTTAGCTCTCTGTATAATACAAATCAGGTTAGCTCTCTGTATAATACACATCAGGTTAGCTCTCTGTATAATACACATCAGGTTAGCTCTCTGTATAATACACATCAGGTTAGCTCTCTGTATTATACAAATCAGGTTAGCTCTCTGTATAATACACATCAGGTTAGCTCTCTGTATAATACACATCAGGTTAGCTCTCTGTATAATACACGTCAGGTTAGTTCTCTGTATAATACACATCAGGTTAGCTCTCTGTATAATACACATCAGGTTAGCTCTCTGTATAATACACGTCAGGTTAGCTCTCTGTATAATACACGTCAGGTTAGCTCTCTGTATAATACACATCAGGTTAGCTCTCTGTATAATACACGTCAGGTTAGCTCTCTGTATTATACACATCAGGTTAGCTCTCTGTATTATACACATCAGGTTAGCCCTCTGTATAATACACATCAGGTTAGCTCTCTGTATTATGCACATCAGGTTAGCTCTCTGTATTATGCACATCAGGTTAGCCCTCTGTATAATACACATCAGGTTAGCTCTCTGTATAATACACATCAGGTTAGCTCTCTGTATAATACACATCAGGTTAGCTCTCTGTATAATACACATCAGGTTAGCTCTCTGTATTATGCACATCAGGTTAGCTCTCTGTATTATGCACATCAGGTTAGCTCTCTGTATAATACACGTCAGGTTAGCTTACTGTATAATACACATCAGGTTAGCTCTCTGTATAATACCAATCAGGTTATCTCTCTGTATAATACACATCAGGTTAGCTCTCTGTATTATGCACATCAGGTTAGCTCTCTATTATGCACATCAGGTTAGCTCTCTGTATAATACACGTCAGGTTAGCTCTCTGTATAATACACATCAGGTTAGCTCTCTGTATAATACACGTCAGGTTAGCTCTCTGTATAATACACGTCAGGTTAGCTCTCTGTATAATACACATCAGGTTAGCTCTCTGTATAATACACATCAGGTTAGCCCTCTGTATAATACACATCAGGTTAGCTCTCTGTATAATACACATCAGGTTAGCTCTCTGTATAATACACATCAGGTTAGCTCTCTGTATAATACACATCAGGTTAGCTCTCTGTATTATGCACATCAGGTTAGCTCTCTGTATTATGCACATCAGGTTAGCTCTCTGTATAATACACGTCAGGTTAGCTTACTGTATAATACACATCAGGTTAGCTCTCTGTATAATACCAATCAGGTTATCTCTCTGTATAATACACATCAGGTTAGCTCTCTGTATTATGCACATCAGGTTAGCTCTCTATTATGCACATCAGGTTAGCTCTCTGTATAATACACGTCAGGTTAGCTCTCTGTATAATACACATCAGGTTAGCTCTCTGTATAATACACGTCAGGTTAGCTCTCTGTATAATACACGTCAGGTTAGCTCTCTGTATAATACACATCAGGTTAGCTCTCTGTATAATACACATCAGGTTAGCTCTCTGTATAATACACGTCAGGTTAGCTCTCTGTATAATACACGTCAGGTTAGCTCTCTGTATAATACACATCAGGTTAGCTCTCTGTATTATGCACATCAGGTTAGCTCTCTGTATAATACACGTCAGGTTAGCTCTCTGTATAATACACATCAGGTTAGCTCTCTGTATAATACACGTCAGGTTAGCTCTCTGTATAATACACATCAGGTTAGCTCTCTGTATAATACACATCAGGTTAGCTCTCTGTATAATACACGTCAGGTTAGCTCTCTGTATAATACACATCAGGTTAGCTCTCTGTATAATACACGTCAGGTTAGCTCTCTGTATAATACACATCAGGTTAGCTCTCTGTATAATACACGTCAGGTTAGCTCTCTGTATAATACACATCAGGTTAGCTCTCTGTATAATACACGTCAGGTTAGCTCTCTGTATAATACACATCAGGTTAGCTCTCTGTATTATACACATCAGGTTAGCTCTCTGTATAATGCACATCAGGTTAGCTCTCTGTATAATACACATCAGGTTAGCTCTCTGTATAATACACATCAGGTTAGCTCTCTGTATTTTACACATCAGGTTAGCTCTCTGTATTATGCACATCAGGTTAGCTCTCTGTATAATACACATCAGGTTAGCTCTCTGTATAATACACATCAGGTTAGCTCTCTGTATAATACACGTCAGGTTAGCTCTCTGTATAATACACATCAGGTTAGCTCTCTGTATAATACACATCAGGTTAGCTCTCTGTATTATACACATCAGGTTAGCTCTCTGTATAATACAGATCAGGTTAGCTCTCTGTATAATACATATCAGGTTAGCTCTCTGTATAATACACATCAGGTTAGCTCTCTGTATAATACAGATCAGGTTAGCTCTCTGTATAATACATATCAGGTTAGCTCTCTGTATAATACACGTCAGGTTAGTTCTCTGTATAATACACATCAGGTTAGCTCTCTGTATTATACACATCAGGTTAGCTCTCTGTATAATACAGATCAGGTTAGCTCTCTGTATAATACATATCAGGTTAGCTCTCTGTATAATACACGTCAGGTTAGTTCTCTGTATAATACATATCAGGTTAGCTCTCTGTATAATACACGTCAGGTTAGCTCTCTGTATAATACACATCAGGTTAGCTCTCTGTATAATACCAATCAGGTTAGCTCTCTGTATTATGCACATCAGGTTAGCTCTCTGTATTATGCACATCAGGTTAGCTCTCTATTATGCACATCAGGTTAGCTCTCTGTATAATACACATCAGGTTAGCTCTCTGTATAATACCAATCAGGTTAGCTCTCTGTATTATGCACATCAGGTTAGCTCTCTGTATAATACACGTCAGGTTAGCTCTCTGTATTATGCACATCAGGTTAGCTCTCTGTATTATGCACATCAGGTTAGCTCTCTGTATAATACACATCAGGTTAACTCTCTGTATAATACACATCAGGTTAGCTCTCTGTATTATGCACATCAGGTTAGCCCTCTGTATAATACAGATCAGGTTAGCTCTCTGTATAATACACATCAGGTTAGCTCTCTGTATAATACACATCAGGTTAGCTCTCTGTATTATGCACATCAGGTTAACTCTCTGTATAATACACGTCAGGTTAGCTCTCTGTATAATACACGTCGGGTTAGCTCTCTGTATAATACACATCAGGTTAGCTCTCTGTATTATGCACATCAGGTTAGCCCTCTGTATAATACATATCAGGTTAGCTCTCTGTATAATACACATCAGGTTAGCTCTCTGTATAATCCAAACACACTCCAAAAAGAGTAGCAGCAAACAATTGTGTTTATTGGGTACAACACAGCATTAACAGCAACGTTTCGGTATTGCTACCTTATTCATGCTAAACATAATACTGCAATGATTCTATTTAAACCTAAACACCACTAGGTGGCGCTGCAGGTTCAACTTCCTATTAACTCTTTACATCAACAATATTTTATACATCAAAAAACATTAAAAAACTCTATAATATATTAATTATAATTAAATTACAAAAACAAATATTTATAGAATCATGTTATTTTCTCAAATACAGATTAATTTATGAAAAAATACAAAATTAATTCATAAAAAATTATTAAAGAAAGACAGACATATCAAGATCTTTATTTAACCCATTCGGTTCCATAGTGCCTAATTTCCAAATCCAGAAACTTTCTCTCTGTTTAAGGAGAAGTTCTCTATTCCCTAACCTTCTTGGTATTTCTATTTTCTCAATAATTTGAAAGCGCAATTGCCCAATTGAATGGCCCATTTCTACAAAATGTTGTGCTACTGGCGCTTTAAAATTCTTAATTCGAATAGAGCTTTTATGTTCAATTATCCTATCTTTGATAGTTCTGGTCGTCTCTCCGACGTAGCCACGCCCACAGGGGCATTTAATTAAATAAACCACATAAGTGGTTAAGCAAGTATGAAAGCCATTAATTTTAAACTTTTTTCCAGTAGTTGGATGCACAAATGTGGGCCCTTTAATCATGTTGTTACAACAAGAGCATCCCAAACAGGGATAACTCCCTTCATTCTTACTTTTAATGAATTTTTGTGTTGACTTAATATTTGTCCCTATATCTGCTCTAACTAATTGTTGTTTCAAATTAAAACTCTGTTTATACGCTGGCATGGGTAAGTTCTTAAATTCTTTAATTTGGGGGTTACATTCAGAGAGTATAGACCAATGTTTTCTCAGGATATATTGGATTTGGTTAGACTGGGAATTAAATTCAGATACAAATATGAGGCGATCCTCTTTATTATTTTCCTTCTGTTTAGTTTTAAGTAAACTTTCTCTAGGAACAGAAAGTGCATGATAAATTTCATCTTCTAATATATCGGATGGGTATCCTCTTTTTGAAAATCTGTCTGCCATTTCTATCATTCTTTTTCTTACTAGATTTTCATCAGTAATAATTCTGCGGGCTCGTAAGAACTGACTACGGGGAAGTGCCTTCAGG
The DNA here is from genome assembly GCF_027579735.1 of Bombina bombina. Classification (NCBI taxonomy): domain Eukaryota; kingdom Metazoa; phylum Chordata; class Amphibia; order Anura; family Bombinatoridae; genus Bombina; species Bombina bombina. Next base: position 1,175,082,542 of record NC_069502.1, read on the forward strand.
AGGGATCCAGGATGGGCACTATCAAAGTGCAATAAACTATTCCTGTCTGTTTCTTTTCTAAATAAGTCAACCTTCAACTCTCTTCCTTCCTTGATAATCCTAGTGTCAAGAAAAGCAATATTACTCTCACTCCAAGTTAGCTTAAATTTTATGTGGCCAGATGCTCCATTTATATCCTCCACAAATTTAAGTAGGGATCCAACGTCGCCCCACCATATCCCAAAGATATCATCGATATAGCGCCACCAGCAGGCGCCATACCGATGAAATCCAGGATTGGAAAAAACAAACTTTTCTTCGAATACATTCATAAAAATGTTAGCGTAATTCGGGGCGACGTTGGACCCCATAGCAGTCCCTTGTATCTGAAGAAAAAATTCATCTCCAAATAAAAAGTAATTACAATAAAGAATTAATTCTAATAGCTGAAGGAGAAAGTGAACCTGGGCTTTAGAATAGTTTTTATCCATATCTAACACCATCTTAACTGCACCCATACCGCTCTCGTGAGTAATTGATGTATATAAACTTTCTACATCTAAACTATATAGAATAAACTTGTCAGATTCAAAAACCAAGGTGTCTATCTTTCTTAAAAAGTCACTTGTGTCTTTCAAAAAAGAATTGGATATTTCAACAAATGGTCTAAGAATACGGTCTAGAAAGATAGACACATTGGTCAAGATGGACTGATTACTAGCCACAATTGGGCGGCCTGGGGGTTCAAGTAAATTTTTATGCACTTTTGGAAGTGTATAGAGCACAGGAGTGCAAGGGTGCTCTATATATAGAAATTTAAACAAATCTTTACCAATAAGACCATAGTTCAATGCTCTCTGACATATTTTTTTCAACTCATTCTGAATCAGGAATACAGGGTTATTTGGCAATTTCTTGTACACATCGGACTTACTTAATTGTTGTTTAATTTCTTCCACGTAGTAATTCTTATCTAGGGCAATAATCGCCCCGCCCTTATCAGCACGCTTCAAAATAATGTCATCCCTCGCTTTTAAAGTTTTTAAAGCAGCTACATTCTTTGCATTAAAGTTACTTTTTTGTTTTTTAGTGTAACCAAATTTATTAGATACAGGACTACACCTTACATTATGTTTCTTTTTGTCAGTGTCAGCTTGTAATTTAGCTATATCATGTTCTACAAGATTAATGTATGTCTCTATGCTATGGTTGTTTTGTGGTGGTAAAAAAGTGCTTTTATTTTTTAAACCTAGCTTAGGTAGATTAAATACAGACTGTTCAGATTCTAATTTAGTACTCTGTTGCAGATTACACATAAACCCTTTTAACCTTAAATTACGGTAGAACTTAAATAAATCTTTGCTAAGTTGGAAAAAGTCACAATCTCTTCTGGGACAGAAGGACAGTCCTTTATTAAGAGTGCACAGTTCATCTTGCGAAAGTTCAGCCTTGGAAATATTAATCACTGTATCTTCTACTTCTTTATCGCTAGCAAACAAATTAGCAGCTACCTTTAAGACCTTACCCGGTCCGGCATTTACTTGCCCCTTCTCGGTCTCAATTGCTTTTTCTTTTCTTTCTCTTTTTTCTGATCGGCGGTGTTTCCGGCCGCCACGCCGATGTCGGATTCGGAGTCCCCCGGTGACGTATCGGAGGATCCGGTACTACTTCCACTCTTCATGGGGTAACGATTCCTACGCCTTTGGAAACCGGAAGCTTGTCTTCTGCTTACTCCTTCCGGATCATATTTCCAACGGTAAACCCTATTTTGAAGGTAATCGTTCTCATCTCTTGAAAACTTTGATCTTTTTCGTTCTTCTATTACCTTTTTCAGGTCTTCAATTTTAGAGTTCACCTCTTTTAGTAGTTTCGTTGCTTCATTAAGAGATAGTCCGCTCTTGATTTCAGCCTCCATAGATGCCAATTTCTCATCCTGCTCTGCAATCTCTGCATTCAGGCAGTCGACAGTAAGTACCATCAAATCCATAGAGCACTTGTTTAAAATATGTTCAAATCTCTCGCAGTAGGTTGTATTCTCTTTCATTAGAGTTGGACGTGTGCTCATTCTGAGCCCTCTAGGGATTCTTTTCACCCTGTGATATTCCGCAAGGGTGGCGGCATGCAAATCATAGGCTACTCTTTTTTTCTGTAATCTTTCGAAATCCTTTGCAATCGATTCAGAAGGTGCTGTTTTTAGGAAATCTCTTGATCCTTTAGTCAAAGTTGTAATGCGAGCTGCTTCTACATCTGTATATGAGAAAGTCTTTAACTCTTGTTGTGTAGTATCCATGTTCCAAAATCACAGGTAAATTCCTTATCAGGACCTAGGTGCACGAGTCGAGTGGATACAGTATCCAAAATACAAAGTCAATTGACTCAGCACACAACGGTCCCTGTGCCAGCCACTCAAGAGACCCACTCCAGTCTCTAAAGTAATATCCAAACACACTCCAAAAAGAGTAGCAGCAAACAATTGTGTTTATTGGGTACAACACAGCATTAACAGCAACGTTTCGGTATTGCTACCTTATTCATGCTAAACATAATACTGCAATGATTCTATTTAAACCTAAACACCACTAGGTGGCGCTGCAGGTTCAACTTCCTATTAACTCTTTACATCAACAATATTTTATACATCAAAAAACATTAAAAAACTCTATAATATATTAATTATAATTAAATTACAAAAACAAATATTTATAGAATCATGTTATTTTCTCAAATACAGATTAATTTATGAAAAAATACAAAATTAATTCATAAAAAATTATTAAAGAAAGACAGACATATCAAGATCTTTATTTAACCCATTCGGTTCCATAGTGCCTAATTTCCAAATCCAGAAACTTTCTCTCTGTTTAAGGAGAAGTTCTCTATTCCCTAACCTTCTTGGTATTTCTATTTTCTCAATAATTTGAAAGCGCAATTGCCCAATTGAATGGCCCATTTCTACAAAATGTTGTGCTACTGGCGCTTTAAAATTCTTAATTCGAATAGAGCTTTTATGTTCAATTATCCTATCTTTGATAGTTCTGGTCGTCTCTCCGACGTAGCCACGCCTACAGGGGCATTTAATTAAATAAACCACATAAGTGGTTAAGCAAGTATGAAAGCCATTAATTTTAAACTTTTTTCCAGTAGTTGGATGCACAAATGTGGGCCCTTTAATCATGTTGTTACAACAAGAGCATCCCAAACAGGGATAACTCCCTTCATTCTTACTTTTAATGAATTTTTGTGTTGACTTAATATTTGTCCCTATATCTGCTCTAACTAATTGTTGTTTCAAATTAAAACTCTGTTTATACGCTGGCATGGGTAAGTTCTTAAATTCTTTAATTTGGGGGTTACATTCAGAGAGTATAGACCAATGTTTTCTCAGGATATATTGGATTTGGTTAGACTGGGAATTAAATTCAGATACAAATATGAGGCGATCCTCTTTATTATTTTCCTTCTGTTTAGTTTTAAGTAAACTTTCTCTAGGAACAGAAAGTGCATGATAAATTTCATCTTCTAATATATCGGATGGGTATCCTCTTTTTGAAAATCTGTCTGCCATTTCTATCATTCTTTTTCTTACTAGATTTTCATCAGTAATAATTCTGCGGGCTCGTAAGAACTGACTACGGGGAAGTGCCTTCAGGAGGGATCCAGGATGGGCACTATCAAAGTGCAATAAACTATTCCTGTCTGTTTCTTTTCTAAATAAGTCAACCTTCAACTCTCTTCCTTCCTTGATAATCCTAGTGTCAAGAAAAGCAATATTACTCTCACTCCAAGTTAGCTTAAATTTTATGTGGCCAGATGCTCCATTTATATCCTCCACAAATTTAAGTAGGGATCCAACGTCGCCCCACCATATCCCAAAGATATCATCGATATAGCGCCACCAGCAGGCGCCATACCGATGAAATCCAGGATTGGAAAAAACAAACTTTTCTTCGAATACATTCATAAAAATGTTAGCGTAATTCGGGGCGACGTTGGACCCCATAGCAGTCCCTTGTATCTGAAGAAAAAATTCATCTCCAAATAAAAAGTAATTACAATAAAGAATTAATTCTAATAGCTGAAGGAGAAAGTGAACCTGGGCTTTAGAATAGTTTTTATCCATATCTAACACCATCTTAACTGCACATGTTTTTTGATGTATAAAATATTGTTGATGTAAAGAGTTAATAGGAAGTTGAACCTGCTGCGCCACCTAGTGGTGTTTAGGTTTAAATAGAATCATTGCAGTATTATGTTTAGCATGAATAAGGTAGCAATAAGGTAGCTGGTGGCGCTATATCGATGATATCTTTGGGATATGGTGGGGCGACGTTGGATCCCTACTTAAATTTGTGGAGGATATAAATGGAGCATCTGGCCACATAAAATTTAAGCTAACTTGGAGTGAGAGTAATATTGCTTTTCTTGACACTAGGATTATCAAGGAAGGAAGAGAGTTGAAGGTTGACTTATTTAGAAAAGAAACAGACAGGAATAGTTTATTGCACTTTGATAGTGCCCATCCTGGATCCCTCCTGAAGGCACTTCCCCGTAGTCAGTTCTTACGAGCCCGCAGAATTATTACTGATGAAAATCTAGTAAGAAAAAGAATGATAGAAATGGCAGACAGATTTTCAAAAAGAGGATACCCATCCGATATATTAGAAGATGAAATTTATCATGCACTTTCTGTTCCTAGAGAAAGTTTACTTAAAACTAAACAGAAGGAAAATAATAAAGAGGATCGCCTCATATTTGTATCTGAATTTAATTCCCAGTCTAACCAAATCCAATATATCCTGAGAAAACATTGGTCTATACTCTCTGAATGTAACCCCCAAATTAAAGAATTTAAGAACTTACCCATGCCAGCGTATAAACAGAGTTTTAATTTGAAACAACAATTAGTTAGAGCAGATATAGGGACAAATATTAAGTCAACACAAAAATTCATTAAAAGTAAGAATGAAGGGAGTTATCCCTGTTTGGGATGCTCTTGTTGTAACAACATGATTAAAGGGCCCACATTTGTGCATCCAACTACTGGAAAAAAGTTTAAAATTAATGGCTTTCATACTTGCTTAACCACTTATGTGGTTTATTTAATTAAATGCCCCTGTGGGCGTGGCTACGTCGGAGAGACGACCAGAACTATCAAAGATAGGATAATTGAACATAAAAGCTCTATTCGAATTAAGAATTTTAAAGCGCCAGTAGCACAACATTTTGTAGAAATGGGCCATTCAATTGGGCAATTGCGCTTTCAAATTATTGAGAAAATAGAAATACCAAGAAGGTTAGGGAATAGAGAACTTCTCCTTAAACAGAGAGAAAGTTTCTGGATTTGGAAATTAGGCACTATGGAACCGAATGGGTTAAATAAAGATCTTGATATGTCTGTCTTTCTTTAATAATTTTTTATGAATTAATTTTGTATTTTTTCATAAATTAATCTGTATTTGAGAAAATAACATGATTCTATAAATATTTATTTTTGTAATTTAATTATAATTAATATATTATAGAGTTTTTTAATGTTTTTTGATGTATAAAATATTGTTGATGTAAAGAGTTAATAGGAAGTTGAACCTGCAGCGCCACCTAGTGGTGTTTAGGTTTAAATAGAATCATTGCAGTATTATGTTTAGCATGAATAAGGTAGCAATACCGAAACGTTGCTGTTAATGCTGTGTTGTACCCAATAAACACAATTGTTTGCTGCTACTCTTTTTGGAGTGTGTTTGGATATTACTTTAGAGACTGGAGTGGGTCTCTTGAGTGGCTGGCACAGGGACCGTTGTGTGCTGAGTCAATTGACTTTGTATTTTGGATACTGTATCCACTCGACTCGTGCACCTAGGTCCTGATAAGGAATTTACCTGTGATTTTGGAACATGGATACTACACAACAAGAGTTAAAGACTTTCTCATATACAGATGTAGAAGCAGCTCGCATTACAACTTTGACTAAAGGATCAAGAGATTTCCTAAAAACAGCACCTTCTGAATCGATTGCAAAGGATTTCGAAAGATTACAGAAAAAAAGAGTAGCCTATGATTTGCATGCCGCCACCCTTGCGGAATATCACAGGGTGAAAAGAATCCCTAGAGGGCTCAGAATGAGCACACGTCCAACTCTAATGAAAGAGAATACAACCTACTGCGAGAGATTTGAACATATTTTAAACAAGTGCTCTATGGATTTGATGGTACTTACTGTCGACTGCCTGAATGCAGAGATTGCAGAGCAGGATGAGAAATTGGCATCTATGGAGGCTGAAATCAAGAGCGGACTATCTCTTAATGAAGCAACGAAACTACTAAAAGAGGTGAACTCTAAAATTGAAGACCTGAAAAAGGTAATAGAAGAACGAAAAAGATCAAAGTTTTCAAGAGATGAGAACGATTACCTTCAAAATAGGGTTTACCGTTGGAAATATGATCCGGAAGGAGTAAGCAGAAGACAAGCTTCCGGTTTCCAAAGGCGTAGGAATCGTTACCCCATGAAGAGTGGAAGTAGTACCGGATCCTCCGATACGTCACCGGGGGACTCCGAATCCGACATCGGCGTGGCGGCCGGAAACACCGCCGATCAGAAAAAAGAGAAAGAAAAGAAAAAGCAATTGAGACCGAGAAGGGGCAAGTAAATGCCGGACCGGGTAAGGTCTTAAAGGTAGCTGCTAATTTGTTTGCTAGCGATAAAGAAGTAGAAGATACAGTGATTAATATTTCCAAGGCTGAACTTTCGCAAGATGAACTGTGCACTCTTAATAAAGGACTGTCCTTCTGTCCCAGAAGAGATTGTGACTTTTTCCAACTTAGCAAAGATTTATTTAAGTTCTACCGTAATTTAAGGTTAAAAGGGTTTATGTGTAATCTGCAACAGAGTACTAAATTAGAATCTGAACAGTCTGTATTTAATCTACCTAAGCTAGGTTTAAAAAATAAAAGCACTTTTTTACCACCACAAAACAACCATAGCATAGAGACATACATTAATCTTGTAGAACATGATATAGCTAAATTACAAGCTGACACTGACAAAAAGAAACATAATGTAAGGTGTAGTCCTGTATCTAATAAATTTGGTTACACTAAAAAACAAAAAAGTAACTTTAATGCAAAGAATGTAGCTGCTTTAAAAACTTTAAAAGCGAGGGATGACATTATTTTGAAGCGTGCTGATAAGGGCGGGGCGATTATTGCCCTAGATAAGAATTACTACGTGGAAGAAATTAAACAACAATTAAGTAAGTCCGATGTGTACAAGAAATTGCCAAATAACCCTGTATTCCTGATTCAGAATGAGTTGAAAAAAATATGTCAGAGAGCATTGAACTATGGTCTTATTGGTAAAGATTTGTTTAAATTTCTATATATAGAGCACCCTTGCACTCCTGTGCTCTATACACTTCCAAAAGTGCATAAAAATTTACTTGAACCCCCAGGCCGCCCAATTGTGGCTAGTAATCAGTCCATCTTGACCAATGTGTCTATCTTTCTAGACCGTATTCTTAGACCATTTGTTGAAATATCCAATTCTTTTTTGAAAGACACAAGTGACTTTTTAAGAAAGATAGACACCTTGGTTTTTGAATCTGACAAGTTTATTCTATATAGTTTAGATGTAGAAAGTTTATATACATCAATTACTCACGAGAGCGGTATGGGTGCAGTTAAGATGGTGTTAGATATGGATAAAAACTATTCTAAAGCCCAGGTTCACTTTCTCCTTCAGCTATTAGAATTAATTCTTTATTGTAATTACTTTTTATTTGGAGATGAATTTTTTCTTCAGATACAAGGGACTGCTATGGGGTCCAACGTCGCCCCGAATTACGCTAACATTTTTATGAATGTATTCGAAGAAAAGTTTGTTTTTTCCAATCCTGGATTTCATCGGTATGGCGCCTGCTGGTGGCGCTATATCGATGATATCTTTGGGATATGGTGGGGCGACGTTGGATCCCTACTTAAATTTGTGGAGGATATAAATGGAGCATCTGGCCACATAAAATTTAAGCTAACTTGGAGTGAGAGTAATATTGCTTTTCTTGACACTAGGATTATCAAGGAAGGAAGAGAGTTGAAGGTTGACTTATTTAGAAAAGAAACAGACAGGAATAGTTTATTGCACTTTGATAGTGCCCATCCTGGATCCCTCCTGAAGGCACTTCCCCGTAGTCAGTTCTTACGAGCCCGCAGAATTATTACTGATGAAAATCTAGTAAGAAAAAGAATGATAGAAATGGCAGACAGATTTTCAAAAAGAGGATACCCATCCGATATATTAGAAGATGAAATTTATCATGCACTTTCTGTTCCTAGAGAAAGTTTACTTAAAACTAAACAGAAGGAAAATAATAAAGAGGATCGCCTCATATTTGTATCTGAATTTAATTCCCAGTCTAACCAAATCCAATATATCCTGAGAAAACATTGGTCTATACTCTCTGAATGTAACCCCCAAATTAAAGAATTTAAGAACTTACCCATGCCAGCGTATAAACAGAGTTTTAATTTGAAACAACAATTAGTTAGAGCAGATATAGGGACAAATATTAAGTCAACACAAAAATTCATTAAAAGTAAGAATGAAGGGAGTTATCCCTGTTTGGGATGCTCTTGTTGTAACAACATGATTAAAGGGCCCACATTTGTGCATCCAACTACTGGAAAAAAGTTTAAAATTAATGGCTTTCATACTTGCTTAACCACTTATGTGGTTTATTTAATTAAATGCCCCTGTGGGCGTGGCTACGTCGGAGAGACGACCAGAACTATCAAAGATAGGATAATTGAACATAAAAGCTCTATTCGAATTAAGAATTTTAAAGCGCCAGTAGCACAACATTTTGTAGAAATGGGCCATTCAATTGGGCAATTGCGCTTTCAAATTATTGAGAAAATAGAAATACCAAGAAGGTTAGGGAATAGAGAACTTCTCCTTAAACAGAGAGAAAGTTTCTGGATTTGGAAATTAGGCACTATGGAACCGAATGGGTTAAATAAAGATCTTGATATGTCTGTCTTTCTTTAATAATTTTTTATGAATTAATTTTGTATTTTTTCATAAATTAATCTGTATTTGAGAAAATAACATGATTCTATAAATATTTGTTTTTGTAATTTAATTATAATTAATATATTATAGAGTTTTTTAATGTTTTTTGATGTATAAAATATTGTTGATGTAAAGAGTTAATAGGAAGTTGAACCTGCAGCGCCACCTAGTGGTGTTTAGGTTTAAATAGAATCATTGCAGTATTATGTTTAGCATGAATAAGGTAGCAATACCGAAACGTTGCTGTTAATGCTGTGTTGTACCCAATAAACACAATTGTTTGCTGCTACTCTTTTTGGAGTGTGTTTGGATATTACTTTAGAGACTGGAGTGGGTCTCTTGAGTGGCTGGCACAGGGACCGTTGTGTGCTGAGTCAATTGACTTTGTATTTAGCTCTCTGTATAATACAGATCAGGTTAGCTCTCTGTATAATACATATCAGGTTAGCTCTCTGTATAATACACGTCAGGTTAGTTCTCTGTATAATACACATCAGGTTAGCTCTCTGTATTATACACATCAGGTTAGCTCTCTGTATAATACAGATCAGGTTAGCTCTCTGTATAATACATATCAGGTTAGCTCTCTGTATAATACACGTCAGGTTAGTTCTCTGTATAATACATATCAGGTTAGCTCTCTGTATAATACACGTCAGGTTAGCTCTCTGTATAATACACATCAGGTTAGCTCTCTGTATAATACCAATCAGGTTAGCTCTCTGTATTATGCACATCAGGTTAGCTCTCTGTATTATGCACATCAGGTTAGCTCTCTATTATGCACACCAGGTTAGCTCTCTGTATAATACACATCAGGTTAGCTCTCTGTATAATACCAATCAGGTTAGCTCTCTGTATTATGCACATCAGGTTAGCTCTCTGTATAATACACGTCAGGTTAGCTCTCTGTATTATGCACATCAGGTTAGCTCTCTGTATTATGCACATCAGGTTAGCTCTCTGTATAATACACATCAGGTTAACTCTCTGTATAATACACATCAGGTTAGCTCTCTGTATTATGCACATCAGGTTAGCCCTCTGTATAATACAGATCAGGTTAGCTCTCTGTATAATACACATCAGGTTAGCTCTCTGTATAATACACATCAGGTTAGCTCTCTGTATTATGCACATCAGGTTAACTCTCTGTATAATACACGTCAGGTTAGCTCTCTGTATAATACACGTCAGGTTAGCTCTCTGTATAATACACATCAGGTTAGCTCTCTGTATTATGCACATCAGGTTAGCCCTCTGTATAATACAGATCAGGTTAGCTCTCTGTATAATACACATCAGGTTAGCTCTCTGTATAATACACATCAGGTTAGCTCTCTGTATTATGCACATCAGGTTAGCTCTCTGTATAATACACGTCAGGTTAGCTCTCTGTATAATACACGTCAGGTTAGCTCTCTGTATTATACACATCTGTGAAGTTTACCACTTCTGTCAAAAGGTGCAAGAAAACATGAGGTCTAAGTTGGTGGTTCTGGCAACGCCCTGCGGAGCGTCACCAACTGGCAACTAAAAAATGTTTAAATAGGAGAAAAGGCCCTTAAGCACCAGAGGAAAATCAGTAACATGATGTGCAGTAACCCTGTTTTTGTAGTTTAATATCTCATTCAAAAAACATATGTGATATGGGAAGTTGTAGCTTTGTATAATAGTAATAGCTCTTAGCAGTAAGTATTTAGCACCTATATGCGGTGATTAATATTTACTATTTATTTATAGAAACACAAAATAGCAAAATATGTTAATATGTGAAATAAAAAGTCCTATATTTTCTATTATGAAACATAAGAACTGTTCATTACAAAATGTAGTTTAGTTTATAAAAAGGTAGTTTTGTCCAACAGGATTTCCGCTTGAAGCATTTGTGTATTTGCACCATGTTGTTAGACTCTCCTTGTCAGTAATGCACAGGTGGTTATTGTACTCAGTATAGGTGATGTCTTGTATGGTGACAGTGTTTGCAACAATGTATAACATTGTTACAAGCATCGAGTCAGACACTGCTGCCATATAATACTCTAATGAGCCTACCTGAGTATCCTCTTATGGAAAGTGACTAAGTTTTAAAATGGAGAGAAAGGGGTAATTTCAATTTAATAATACTATTATTATTTTTAAATCAGAATGATGAAAGTTTTATTCTGACTTATATGCCCTTTAAGAGTTTGATTTCTATAAAATATTATTGTACTAAATTGTCTATGAGTTCTAAATATGTTCCAGTTGTATCTTGAGATAAAATATAATTTTTACTGGACTACATTCAATTTTGTTCAAGCAATATTATAGTAAACATATTAGAAAACCTACTTTTAAATTTATATAACAAATAACATTTTTTTTAAAATGCTAAAATGTATTTATTTTTTAAAAAAAGATTTATATTTCATCACAAACCCTGCTTCCTATGAAGTATACGTAAAGGGCATATGTTGTTTTGTTTACAAGTGATTGAGCTGGTATGTAATTAAATGCCTTGATTGGAAGGTTATGTTTTCTATTAAGTGCTGAGATTTCAATGGTTCCTCTGTGCCTACAATCTCTGTTTCATCTGAGTCTTGTGATCCTGGAGCAAATTTCGCTTCAGTTGCTTAGAAGCTCATTGCAGTAATATATATCAGCCGCAGGATCAAAACCAGTATAGACAAATGATCAAAAAAATATAATTTACCAGAAGATGCCAGCATATAATTTTATAAATATATCTTTATCTAGGAAGAATTGAGAATTCTGTGTTTTAAACCAATATGTTACATGAAAAAAAATGCAAGTTGATTTCAAAAGACTTGTAGTTTCAATAAAAAGTCAATTAACACTAAAGGTGCATTTAGCACTTTGAGGTTATTATATAGAATGTCTAGTTATTTGTCGGTTTAAGACTTCACAAGCCTAACAGTGCTATATTATGCACAACTATTGTTTGTTCTTTATAGTAACTCATTTTGATCTTTTCTTAATTGGCATCAGCGGATGAGAAAATAACAGCACTAATTACTTTATAGAGATTGGAAATTTAAGTTTATTTCTTAAAATTTCAAAGTGACATACTTAAATACATCTACATATTGTCTTTCTCAGGCTAATCTTTGCTTTAAATCCATCATCATGTCTAGCATTTATTTAACACTATGGGCTAGATAACAAGTGGAGCAGTATTTAGCTCTCCTGCTCGAGTGCTAACTCTGCTAGAAGTAAGCTTTTTGCGCACGTCGGGTAGTGATTGTATTATAAGCCGAACTTTGAATACAGCGCAGTCGATATCATATTCCCCCAAGTCAAAGGAGCAAAAAAAAGTGAGAAAAAACTAAAATCCTACTTGTGCGCACACCCATTGCATCTTCTCAAGCGCACTAACCCAACACGAAAATGTGAATATTTCACATTACAATGTTCTTCACCTAGCAGAATATGCTCTATTTATTCATAAATAAATATTTCTATATATATATATCTGTTGGCATTTTGTAATATATATATATACACACACACAAACATATATATACTGTATATATATATAGGTATAGGAATATCTATTTATAAATACATAGAACATATTCCCTTATGTGCAGAACATTGGAATGTGACATATTTACAGTAAATACACATTATAACACTTTATTAGATATGAATATTGCATAAATATGTTTTTACATGTTTTTATCTACTTAACTGCAAAGGTTCTCCAATGCACTTATATATCCGTCTGAAAATACATATATACACATTTAAATACATAACTACACATATAAATACATATATACACATATAAATACATAACTACACATATAAATACATATATACACATATAAATACATATATACACATATAAATACATAACTACACATATAAATACATATATACACATATAAATACATATATACACATATAAATACATAACTACACATATAAATACATAACTACACATATAAATACATATATACACATATAAATACATAACTACACATGTACACAAATATAAACATATACATTTACATACATATACATCTTTAGACATATATGTATCTCAATGATAAACCCCATTGACTGTTTTTTTTCTAACACCTGAGACCTCATATAGTTGAGCACTTATAACTTTGTTGTGCAATACTTTTTTTAAATAATTTTTATCAGACAGTTTTGCTATGAGTGTAACTGCACTTTGTAATAATTTTATATGTGTTTTTAGACACTTTTTTGTTTGGCAGAACAGTTAATCAGAGCTCTGAGGTCGCGCTATCCTAACGAGCATTAACTTCAGTTGCGCTCAAGCGATCGCGTTTGTATGGATCTAAATCCAATTTTGGTTTGAAATATCTTGAAAAATGACAGTTAGATTACAATACCTGCTGTCATGTTTTTTACAGGGAATCCCTCTTATAAGGGCTTATACGTTGTTCAGCACTACTTTTTATGTGATGCTAGAAGTTGGTGTATATGCATGTTGAGCTGGGGCAGACTAGTTGCTGCATGCGATCATTAGCAACAGCTTTGTAATGCAGACGCTGAGTGCCAGCTGTAGACTTTAAAGCAACATTAACATCTCTTGATTTTGTGCAAAAATATGTGCTTGTTCCATGCTCCCCAGATAGACCAACAAAGGTACATTGTGTAACTAAGGCTTTCCTAAATCAGCATTTTGGAGCAAACCCAGACTACAGAAACTAATTTTAAATGCTTGAACATTGAGGGGTGCAGGGCTTTCAAGGGTTCCACTGCACTTTGCCTCTTCGTGTTGCCAATTATCACTTATACTGGCAACTCCAGAGCCTCCTTATGGCATCCCTTGTGTGTAGGCTTCAAGCTGTGAGTTATGTTCTTCTTCAAAATCACATAGTCTCTGCAGAAACTCACTTCTACTTATTACTGTGCAGGCATCACTGGGAGCACACACTCCATAGTGGAAACCAGCAGGTGGGGGATAACCCTTTTTTATTTATGTTGCTCTGAAGGATCAGGAATTAGGCTGTGCACAGAGTGGATCACACAAGAGATGCAATAATAGACTGATGGAATTGCCAGTATAGGTAATAATTTTAAACCTGAAGAGGCAAAGTGCATAGTGGCACCCTGAAACGCCTACGCCCCCCAATATCCAAGCATTATCAGCGGTTCCGAGCGAGACTGAAGGAGGCCGCGGTCTTCTCATAAGGGCAGTACTGACACAATTGTAATTATTCATTTGTTACAATTCTTTTTGTACCATATTGCTATGTTAACAACAGAAACTGATTTCGGCCTGTCTAAGGAGCATGGGAATAGCATATTATTTTACACAAAAGCTTAGTTTTGTTTATATTAATAATGATCTTTTACTCATGGGTCATTGGGGCAGAGTTATCATATGCCGGACATGATTCCCTGCAGCGAATCATGTCCGCCCCGGCATCGCTAAATGCCAGCAGCATACATTGTCGGCATTTAACATTGTACAAGCATTTCTAGTGAAATGCTTGTGCAATGCCACCCGCCACCCATTATAGCTGAACTAGAGCACAGGTGAAATAATCAGCTTATGGGTGAGAGCAGGTTAGTTACCATGGTTACTGGTCAGCTGATTATTTCACCTGTTCTCTAGTTCAGCTATAATGAAAACCTGGTCTGTTGGGGGTACTTGAGGACCACAGTTGAAAAACACTGGGATACATGTACACTAGTGTTCAAAAGTTTGGGTCATAGAAATTTCCTTGTTTTCAAAAGAAAAGCAAATTTTGTTGTCCATTAAAATAACATCAAATTGATCAGAAATACAGTGTAGAAATTGTTAATGAACAGCAGATTTTTAATGGAATGTCTACAGTACAAATGCGTATCAGCAAACATCTGCCCTGTGTTCCTATGGCACGTTGTGTTTGCTAATCCAAGTTTATCATTTATAAAGGTGAATGGATTATTAGCAAACCCTTTTGCAGTTATGTAAGCACAGCTGAAAACTGTTGTGCTGATTAAAGGAGCAAAAAAATTACCCTTCATTAAACTAGTTGAGTATCTCGAGCATCAGCAATTGTGGGTTCGATTACAGGCTCAAGATGGCCAGAATCAAAGAACTTATTTTTGAAACTCGTCATTCTATTCTTGTTTTGAGAAATAAAGGCTATACCATGCAAGAAATTGCCAAGAAACTGAAGATCTTGTACAATGCTGTGTACTCCTCCCTTTCACAGAACAGCGCAAACTGGTTCTAACCAGAAAAGAGTGGGGGGCCCTGGTGAACAACTGAGCAAGAGGACTAATACATTATAATTTCTAGTTTGACAAACAGATGACTCACAGGTCCTCAACTGGAAGCTTTATGGAATAGTACTGGCAAAACATCACAACAATAACAGTGAAGAGGCGACTTTGGGATTCTGGCCTTCTAGTTTTTTTTAAAAAAAGCCATATCTCAGATAGGGATGAGCAAATGTGTTTATATTTGAATTCGAATGTTAGAACGAATGTTATTGTAGAAATTAGATTTACATAATAGAATGTTGATAAGAACGAATATTCTTAAAAATTCTATTATCGAATGTCATTTACAGTTTTCGAATGTGACATTGAAATTCGAATGTCACATTCAAATTCAAATATTACATTTGTAAAACACAGTTGTAGACTAAAAATACTATTTCGAATTTAAAAGCTACATTCGAATTTGAATGTAACATTCAAATTCGAATATTACAATTATACAACACAGTTGTAGACTAGAAATACTATTTCGAATTTGATTGTGACATTCGAATTCGAATGTGAAGTTTGAATTCGAATATTACATTTAAAAAACAGTATTAGACTAGAAATACTATTTCGAATTTGAATGTGACATTCAAATTCGAATGTAGCATTTAAATTCGAATATTACATTTATTAAACACAGTTGTAGACTAGAAATACTATTTCGAATTTGAATGTGACATTCAAAATCGAATGTAGCATTTATATTCGAATATTACATTTATTAAACACAGTTGTAGACTAGAAATATTATTTTGAATTTGAATGTGACATTCGAATTCGATTGTCACATTTAAATTTGAATATTACATTTCGAAATTGAATGAATACATAGCTAAACATTCTATTATTCGAACAAATATTTTCGAATTTTATTGAAAAATTAGAAAACAAAAATTCGAAAATAGAATGTTAGGATGTTATATAAACATTTGAAATTTGATTCGAACAAAAGAATGTATCAAAATTTGTTTTAAATTTCAAATTTTTAGAAACATTCGCCCATTCTAAATCTCAGACTGGCCAATAAAAAGAAAAGATTAAGATGGGTAAAAGAACACCGACACAGAGGAAGATTGGAAAAATGTGTTATGGACAGACAAATCTAAGTTTGAGGTGTTCAGATCACAATGAAGAACATTCGTGAGAATCAGACCAAATGCAAAGATCCTGGAGGAGTGCTTGATGCCATCTGTCAAGCATGGTGGAGGCAATGTGATAGTCTGGGGTGCTCTGGTGGAGGTAAAGTGGGTACAGGGTAAAAGGGACCTTAAAGAAGAAAGGCTATCACTCCATTTCGCAATGCCATACCCTGTGGAGGGCACTTGATTGGAGCCAATTTCCTCCTACAACAGGACAATGACCCAAAGCACAGCTCCAAACTATGCAAGGACTATTTAGGGAAGAAGCAGTCATCTGGTATTCTGTCTTTAATGGAGTGGCCAGCCAAGGATTTCAACCATATTGAGCTGCTGTGGGAGCAGCTTGACCGTAGAGTACATAAGAAGTGCCCATCAAGTCAATCCAACTTGTGGGAGGTGCTTCAGGAAGCATGGGCTGAAATCTCTTCAGATTACCTCCAATAATTGTCAACTAGATGCCAAGGGTCTGCAAGGCTGTAATTGCTGCACACGGAGGATTTTTTGACGAATGCAAAGTTTGAAGAACACAATAATTATTTCACTTACAATTCATTATTTCTAACCTTGTCAATGACTGCATTTCCTATTTAAACTCATTTCATGTATGTTTTCATGGAAAATAAGGAAATGTCTAAGTGACCCCAAATGTTTGAATGCAGTTGTACATCTGCATGTGTTTTTGTGTGTGTTTGTGTGTACATGTACATGTGTATGTGTGTGTGTTTGTGTGTACATGTACATGTGTATGTGTGTGTGTTTGTGTGTACATGTACATGTGTATGTGTGTGTTTGTGTGTAACTGTACATGTGTATGTGTGTGTTTGTGTGTACATGTACATGTGTGTGTGTGTGTGTTTGTGTGTAAATGTACATGTGTGTGTTTGTGTGTACATGTACATGTGTGTGTGTGTGTTTGTGTGTAAATGTACATTTGTATGTGTGTGTTTGTGTGTAAATGTACACATGTGTCTGTGCATGTTTATGTGTGTGCATGTGTTTGAACAGGTGTATGTATGTGTTTGTGTGTAAATGTACACGTGTCTGTGCATGTGTATGTGTGTACATGTGTATGTATGTGTTTGTGTGTAAATGTACACATGTGTCTGTGTATGTGTGTGCATGTGTTTGTACATGTGTATGTATGTGTTTGTGTGTAAATGTACACATGTGTCTGTGTATGTGTGTGCATGTGTGTGTACATATGTATGTATGTGTCTTTGCATGTGTATGTGTATGTACATGTGCATGTGTTTGTGTGTGTATTTGTGTGCATACATGTACATGTGTTTGTATCTGTTTGTGTGTGCATGTTTATGTGTGGGTGCCTGTGAGTCATTGGGGCCGATTTAATATTGTGCAGGCAGATATCGATAAATGCCGACAGCATACGCTGTCGGCATTTATCATTGCACAAGCATTTCTAGTGTTACGAACGCTGCTTCTTAACTACCGCTTCAGACGGACCTGAAGCAGATTGGGTCGGAAGCAGCATTCACTGCTTCATAAATCGACCCCTTAGAGTAGAGAAGAACTCATTCCTCTTCTAATACATTAAATCACTTGCGCTTTAAAGGTTACCATGATGTCAACATGCCCTGTTCTTGACTAAAATACTAATTCCTTTTGCATCAAATTGATACAAAACTGTCAAATGTCTGGCCGCTTCCTCATACTATATTATACAATGCTGTAAAGCAGGTTCAGACTCCAAATGTCCTTTATACCAGTGAACTTATATCCTACTAGAATGTGTGGAAGATTCTCGCAGCTGTAGCGGGTGCTTGCCCTATGTTTAAGTGGTTAACACCATTTATACTGATTGGTGGGTACCGCCTGATTTGATTGGCAGGAAAGAATAAATGGTGAGGCACTTCATAGAGATATAAGGGAGGCCCATTTGGCGGAGCAGGGCAAGCACTGTTGGTGGGTTTTAATATTGCAATTTTGTTTAATAGTTTGGAAGCTTTTTATTGTTATATTTGTTAAATTTATTAAACCCCAATGGTTTGAATGTTTTAAATTAGCACCAAAACTACTTCACAATGGGCTAGATTACAACTGATGCGCTGTTAGCACGCGATATTGAAATATTGCAGTCTCGTTCATTTGCACAGATGAATAATTAGTGTACTCCTGTCAGGTTTGCGCACATATGTCTGACATTATTAATATTTTTTACAATATTTTATTTTTAATACTTACATAAAGCGCCTTAAGATACCTAATTCTTCATTTGTGCTAACCCGAAACTACTTTAGACCTAAAGCACGCAACCAAAATATGTTACGCATATTTTGTATTACAATGTTCTTTACATAGAAAAAAACTACTTTTTATTTTTAAATATATATATCTGTATATATCCGATAATGTTAAAATATATATCTATACCTACAGTATATACAGGTAGCCCTCAGTTTACGCCGGGGTAAGGTTCCATAAGGAATGGTTGTAAATCGAAACCGTTGTAAATTGAAACCCAGTTTATAATGTAAGTCAATGAGAAGTGAGGGAGATAGGTTCCAGGCCCCTCTCAAAATTGTCATAAGTAACACCTAATACATTATTTTTAAAGCTTTGAAATGAAGACTTTAAATGCTAAACAGCATTATAAACCTAATAAAATAATCACACAACACAGAATATATAATTAAACAAAGTTAAATGAACAAAAACATTTGCTAAACAGCATTATAAACCTAATAAAATAATCACACAACACAGACTTCACTTTCATTTTTCTGCAAACAGTTTCTTTCTATGTATTCCAATCTGGACTGATTTATAGACAGGAAGATCTTGTTCCTTTGAAATCTGCTCGATAGCTCAGGTCTGGTTAAACTGATTAATTTCAGCTTGCTTGGCTTTGCTGCAACACAAGCGAACAGCTCCACCTACTGGCTATTTTAATAAATGCACTGCTTCTCAATGCTTTTCAATAGCAGTCACATGACTGGAAAAAAAGGTTGTTATTCTGAAAAGGTGTAAATTGAACCGTTGTAAAACGAGGGCCACCTGTATCTATATGAATATATATATATATATATATATATATATATATATATTTATTTATTTAAAATAAAAATAAAATTTTCCTGTTTGTGAAGAACATTGGAATGTTAAATTTTAATAACTTCTGTATCCACTAAAGTCTATGGGGAGGCGTTAGCGCAGTTGCAATATCTGAAGTCCTGAATTTAGCACGCGTCAGGTTTTGCTGGCACGCACGCACGCACAAGTTTTACCTTTAATTTGTAATACGAGCACTAAAACGCGGGTGCAAAATCTTTACTACTGGCAGTGTTGAAACGCATGAGTGAAAGCTCTAAATAGCGTGCCACTTGTAATCTGGCCCAATATAGGGTAAACTTCCATTTTTATGCCTTTAAATTATTTATCCTGAAAAACAGTAAAAGAGGTTTGTACTCACCAACCATAAAAAAGTGACTTTGGGAATATATCATTTTTTTTATTAGATATTTTTATAAATCAATGTTTACATACTTACAATATGGTTCTTAGATTATATTTTTGTGTTAATAAAACATTAGGGATTATTGATAATTAGCTCTAGATGTTGTTTGGTTGTTTGTATTTTTGTAGAACTTTTCTGTGTCAAAAACCTTTTTTCCTCTCAATTTTTTTCTATTCACATGCAATAAAACACGGTTTAAATGCCAAGTCCTTTTAACTAGATAAACCATTTTGTTATAACAATTAATAGGTTGTCCTAGCTGAACACAGATAGATATAAATAATGGTGGTGTCTGAAGAGATTATCAAGAAGAAAGATGGCTGTTGTGCTATTTATCTTCCTGGCTCGTAATCAGGAGATAATTTGTTAAACACAAAACATTGAGATGGCCATTTAGCACAGAACCTTTTAAAATTGATATCCTTCTCAGTGTGATCAATCTTTATTTAAAAAGCATGTTCAGTTCAAATTAATGGGCTGTTCCAATTTTGCTGGTTATTTAGGTTTAATTTTTGTCATAAATCCTATGTGGATGCTGCATTAATGCCAACATATCATAAAAAGATTAGATTTGTATGGCCACTCTAGGCTTGAAATGCAAAAAGATATCACCAACCCTTGTTGTGTAATAATTATAAACTGCTGCAGAGTCAAATATTAGTGTTCATCAACAGCTCTGGTAAGAAGAAGATTAGTTTGGGAAACTAACTTAAAAAAGAAGGGAAAAAAAGAACAAGCTAAACTCTTAAAGTAGAACCACATTATGGGATAACTGTAGCGCGCAAACAATATGGGGTATTTCTCGTCTTTTTGTGTGCGATGGAAGTAAACGCGCTTGCTTGAGCGCAATATAATTTAACGCACGTTGGGTTAGCACGACTTTCGAGCTCTGGTTAACTGCTACACAAGATCAAAAGTTGCACAAAAAAACATCAAAAATACATTTAACAATATAGTTACACTCATATTAATACTGTCTGATTTTTTTTATTGCGTTAAAAAGTTATAAGGGCTCAAATATATATATATATATATATATATATATATATATATATATATATATATATATATATATATATGTGTGTGTGTGTGTTTGTGTTTATATGTGTGTACATATATATTTATGTCTTTATATGTGTATATATGGGTTTACAGACATATATACACATATAAACACATAAATACATAGGTACACATATATATACACATATATAAGTGCATTGGATCCCTTTTCAGTCAAGTAGCTGAAAACAGGAAAAATTATATTTATGCAATATTTATATATATACTAGTCCTAAAACCCTTGTACAAAGGCTATTTTTTGCAGTACAGCGGTTCCACCACTTGCTCTCTCTCTATCTCCCTCTATTTTGCTCTCTGTGCCCCCTCTCTTTTTCTCTCTCTCTCCCCCCACTCTTCTGCTTTCTCTCTCCCCCCTCTCTTTCAATCTCTCTTTCTCCCCCCCCTCTCTTTTCCTCCATCTCTTTTGCGCTCTTTCTCCCCCTCTCTTTTGCACTCTCCCCATCTATTTTGCTCTCTCTCTCTCTCTCTGTCTCTCTCTTGCTCTATCTACTCCCCTCTTTTGATCTCTCTCTCCCCCATTTCTTTTGCTCTCTCCCCCCTCTGTTTTGCTGTCTCTCTCCCCATCTTTTGCTCACTCTCCCCTTTATTTTGACCTCTTCCCCCCCTCTCTTTTGCTGTTTCTCTCCCTCTCTTTTGATGTCTCTCTCCACTCTCTTTTGCTCTATCTCCCCTATATTTTGACCTCTTCCCCCCTCTCTTTTGCTGTTTCTCTCCCTCTTTTTTGATGTCTCTCTCCACTCTCTTTTGCTCTCTCTCTCCCCCTCTATTTTGCTCTCTTTAACCCCCCTCTTTTACTCTCTCTCCTCCTCCCTTTCTTTTGCTCTCTCCCCCCTCTCTTTTGCTGTCTCCCTCGCTTTTGCTCTCTCTATCCCCCCTCTTTTGCTCACTCTATCCCCCTCTTTCACTCTCTCTCTCCCCCCTCTCTTTTGTTCTCTCTACCCCCCTCTCTTTTGTTTTCTCTATGCCCCCTCTCTTTTGTTTGTGCTCTCTCTCCCCCTCTCTTTTGCTCTCTCTATCCCCCTCGTTTGCTCTCTCTATCCCCCTCTTTTGCTCTCTCTCTCCCCCCTCTTTTGATCTCTCCCCCTCTCTTTTGCTGTCTCTCTCTTCCTCTTTTGCTCTCTCTATCCCCTCTCTTTTGCTCTCTCTCTCTCTCGCTCTCTCTCCCATTTCTTTTGCTCTCTCCCTCCTTCTCTTTTGCCATTTCTCTCCCTCTCTCCCCCCTCTCTTTTGCACTCTCTATCCCCCCTCTTTTGCTCTCTTTCCCCCATCTTTTGCTCTCTCTCTCTCTCCTCTCTTTTGCTCTCTCTCCCCCTTTTTTGCTCTCTCTATTCTCCCTCTTTTGCTCTCTCTCTCCCCGTTCTTTTGCTCTCTTCCCCCTCTCTTTTGATGTCTCTCTCCCCTTCTCTTTTGCTCTATCTCTCTCTCTCTCTCTCCCCCCTTTCTTTTGCTCTCTTTCCCCCTCTCTTTTGCTGTTTCTCTCCCTCTCTTTTTCTGTCTCTCTCCCCCCCTCTTTTGCTTTCTCTCTCTCCCCTTTCTTTTGCTCTCCCTCCCCCTTCTCTTTTGCTGTCTCTCTCCCTCTGTATTGCTCTCTCTATCCCCCCTCTTTTGCTCTCTATCCCCCCTCTTTTGCTCTCTATCCCCCCTCTTTTGAGCTCTCTCTTTCACAGCCACAGAGCCCCATCTGACCCCGCCCACGTCACACCCGGTCCCGCCCCATCCACATCACGCCCAGCCCCGCTTCTGTCACGCCCGGTCGGCCCCAGGTGCCAGGAGGTTAGTCTGTTGAAGGCCAGTTGTGTTTGTCCTCGCACAGTCTCTACTACGCATGACAGCTTCGGACAAACACACTTGACCTTTTATATTATAGGATATATATATATATATATATATATATATATATATTGATTAATTAATGTTAAGTAAATTGACTGAGTATTTTTGGAGTTATTTGCTGAAAAAAGATCTCTTAGCACTGAAAATGATTAGCTAAACTTAGCTATAAATCACATTGCAACATATTTAATGCAACGTCTATAATACATTACGTACCCACTATAAATGTTTAAAATGTGTGGTTTCTTCATACTTTACAAAAATAAAGTCACTTGTCTTGATGAGGATTCTAGAGATGTGCATGTGAATTTAGCTGGCCCTTCATGCTGCTTTTCGATTTTCATTGCCAAATTTATTCTGGGTTAGCACAGATTTAAGAGTCTTGCTATTGCACAATGAAGTCGTCAACGAAAATAGACTAGCGGCACTACAAGCCGCCTTCTTCCGCATTCAGAGGTTCATGAAATCATCAAATACACATCTAGTGGATTCTCAGATTTTTACAGAGCAAAGCAACACACTCAATAAGAGTCTGAAATGACTGTTATATATTTACTATGTGCACTCTCTGGTGGGTCTAAATTCACCTTTTGCAGAGAGTCCTCTATAAAAGGGACTCTGATTGGTTGTATTTGCTGTGCTCTGTAACAATGGTGGTGGGGGGGAGCTGAATAGGAGAAGACCAGCAACACCACAAAATGAGTATCTTTTTTTGGAATGTAAAAAAGAATCAGGCATTTTGAACTTTTTTAAGGGCATTGTAATCAATTTATAACTCCTGCTCCTGTAATCAATTATTATTTTTTATTTTTTAAGGGAAGCTAAACAATAATTACATGCTAGACATAATGTTGCACTCAAAGGAAAGATAATCCTGAGAATATTATGTAAATGTATTTTACAATGATATTAGTTGAACATATAAGTGTAAAGGTTTAGTTTCTATAAAGTGCTTTAGTTTCTATAAAGTAATGGCTGTCATGAGTTTGAACTAGTTTTCTATTTATTTCTTGCAAACAAGGCTAAGTGGAAACCCTGTTAGATAATCCTTGTTCTACACAGCCTTGTTTGTACACTCTCTTTCATTGCCTGTTTTAAAAGTTGTCCCTAATTATCTCCAGCAGAAAAGATAAACATGGGGAAACTTAAGCTAAAATATGGTGACCCCATTCCTTTATAGAAACTCAGTGGAATTTAGAAAACAAACTTTCAGAGTTAAATTACAGGAACAGTATTATTTTTTTTTAACTACA